>NC_056600.1:10160585-10376032 GCF_018340385.1 Cyprinus carpio
CGAGTCATATAGACAGGGAAAATTTCATATAATAATCCAAATGCAAACTGTGATTTACTTTTGAGATGTAATCAGTTAGTGTAATTTACCATATACTTTACAGTATGATGCATCTATGAATTTTAAATACCTTTTAAATTCCGATTTATTTTCCGTATTTAGACTGAATATGAATTGAGAAAGCAAACAGGAAGCAGAATTCAACTGAACAGAAATTCAATTAACAGTCATTTTTATTAGAAAATCAGAGTGTGTCAAATAACGTTTTGAATAAAGTGTGTAAAAAAACGAATTGCCTGTCTGCTATCTGTCTATCACAAATAGAACAACAGATAGAATGATAGATAGACAGATAGAATGAGAGACAGGCATAAAGAATGAAAGATATAAAGTATAGACTAATAGAACGATAGACAGACAGATAGAATGACCTACAGAATGATAGACAGACAGAATGATAGAAGACAGAAAAAAATAGACAGAATGATAAATGGACAGAACAGAACAAAGAATAGATAGAAAGATCAACAGAACAATGGATAGACAAAGATGGATAGACAGAACGATACATAGAGCAAAAAACAGAGAAGGAATTACAGAATACTAGACTAGACATCACTAGAATGATGGACAGACAGATAGAGTGATAGAAAAAAGACAATGATGGATAGACAGATAAAATGATGAACAGAACAATAGACGGACAGAACGATAGACAGAATGATGGATAGACAGAACAATAGATAGAGAGAATTATATAATGATAACGATAGACAGACAGAATGAAAAATAGAATGAAAGACCGCTACACAGAATGATGGACAGAACTATAAATAGAAAGAATGATAAAATGATTGATAGACATACTGTATAAAAAGACAGGTAGGCGGATAGAACAAAACAGACCTATAGAAGGATAGACAGAATGATGGACCGATAAATAGAATGATACACAGAATGAAAGACAGAGAATTAAAGATAGAATACCGAACAAAAAAAAGAAAAAACTAACATAACAAATAAATATAGACAAAATAACAAAACAACAAAAAAAATGATAGAACGATAGAACAATAGATAAAAATATAGATAGATAGATAGATAGATAGATAGATAGATAGATAGATAGATAAAAAGTTATTTTCATACAGTCACTTTCAATTCACTTTTACCATTTAAAATAACTAGTTTTAATGTTTGATTTCACATTCATTGAGAAAAAATTGATAGATTTTTAATAATGCCCATAACACAGAAATAATTATCTGCTTATTGACTTAATTTCTCTGTCTGACGCTTGACAAATTGACCAAAATGTCCATCTGTAGTCAGGAAGACCACAGGGAGAAGAAGAGTTGAGAGGAGAGGCACACAACGTGAATCCATTCTCAGCAGCTGCAGTAAATGGCGTTTAATAATAGGAATGATTTTATCCTCCCTCCCAACAGTCCTGCTCCACGTCTTAAGTAGCCACCATGATCCACACACACACACCCTCAACACACAACACCCCACACCAAAAAAAGACAAAAACAACCTCCCCACTACCCCCCAGATACAGTACTCCTGATTATCTGCACTCTCTGAGAATGGAGCTCTTCTGCCGTGCCACTTAAGATCATCATACAATTACGCTCCCCCCGTGCGTCCTCGCTTCCCAAGAACGGAAAAAGCAGAATCGATGGGGAGACAATAGGAAACACAGTGATCAGGGCCTGAGAGGATGAGATCAGATCAAGGGCATCTTTGAACATGCTGATTGAGATGTCAGCGCTCAGCAGTTTCGAGGGAAATTAGAGGATATCTCTGTGATAACTGGGTGGAGAAAATTCAGGGTGCGACACAAAGTCCTGTGGTTTGCTGCGGGACAAAAACAGCGAGAAATGGCATCTTGTGAATCCGGTGTTAGGTGATCTTATAACAAGTGGTCAGTGCTCAAAACAGGTAAAAAATGGAGTATAAAATGTTATGTGGTCAAATCATACACATCACATTTAAAAAGCAGAGTGAATGTGACCACACAATTCGAAAAAGCATAAATATACTGTACATTACTGTTTAAATGTTTGGAGTCTTTAAGATTTTTTTAAATGTTTTGAAAGAAGTGACTAGGTCACCAAGGCTGCATTTATTTGATCAAAAATTCAATAAAAACAATAATATAGTGAAATATTACAATTTAAAACACCTGTTTCCTATTTATCAAAGCTGAATTTTCAGCAGCCATTAATCTAGAAATCATTCATATATGCAGATTTTGTGCAATTTTCTTATTATTATTGATGTTAAAACCAGCTGTGCTGCTTAATATTTTTGTGGAAACGGTGATACATTTTTTTCAGCATTCTTTGACAAATAGAAAGTTCAAAAGAACAACCTTATATGAAATAAAAATATTTTGTGTCATTATAAATGTCTTTACTGTTAGTTTTGATCAAGTTAGCACATCCTTGCTGAATTATTAAAAAAAAAAAAAAAAAAAATGATTGCACACTACTCAATAATATTCTATTTGAGAGTAACAGTGTGCCAGTTTTTCCCTTTTACTTTTTTGTTCAAAATTAACACGACTTTATGGATTTAATTTTAAAGGGATAGTTCACCCAAAAATACATTCTGTCATTAATTACTCACCCTCCTATCATTCCAAACCCATAACACCTTCGTTCATTTCCAGAATTTAAATTAAGATGTTTTTGATGAAATCCGAGAGCTTTCTGACCCTCCATAGACAGAAACACAGCTACCACGTTCAAGGCCCAGAAATGTAGTAAGAACATCATTAAAATAGTCCATGTAAAATCAGGGGTTCAACCGTAATGTTATGAAGTTACGAGAATACTTTTGTATGCAAAGAAAACTAAAATAACTTTATTCAATAATTTCTACTCTTCTGTGTCAGTCTTTGACACTAAAATAAAGGTTGAACCACAGACAAACTATTTTTAACGCTGTCCTTACTACCTTAAACGTGTAAACTGCGTTGCTGTCTATGGAGGGGCATAAAGCTCTTGGATTTCATCAAAAATATCTTAATTTGTGTTATGAAGATGAACAAAGGTTTGGAACAACATGAGGGTGAGTAATTAATGACAGAATTTCAATTCTGGGTGAACTATCCCTTTAAGTCCATAAAGTCTGGGGAAGTGGTTTAATTTTTAAAATACTGCATGTTGGCATTTAGCTTGATATTTGCATTTTCCACAAGTTTGAGAAATAGCAGTGATACACTGACAAAGTAATGTTTATTTATTAACATAAGCTTTTCTTGATAAAATATTGGCCAAAGGACACTACAAGGATGCACAAAGACACATAAAGAAGGCCTGCAAACAAACAAGATTGTCATTTTGCATATGATGAAACCAGTGAATGAAAACTATGACAGGTGGGTGCTAGCTGAGGAATGTTCTTATAAAGAATAAATATAAAGACATAATTATTGTCATAGCAAGAATGACACTGTGTTTGTCTTCTTTCATGTTGGAAACTACATTTAATAAGTAGGAGTGACATAAAAGCCTAATTAAGATGGACTCGAGCAGCTTGATAAAGGAATGCCATGTAATTTTCGCTGGCTCTTAAGCATGTTCTAGTTCATTTCGCACCCTGTTACACTAATTAACGGCTGAGACCACGACCGCATGAAATTACAGCCAACAAAATCGGCGGCTTAACAAAAGGGATTTTGACAGTTCTTGGACAGTCTGAAGGCAGGTGTGAGCACGACATCAAACAATAATTACGTCTGTCATTGAGAGGCTCGGTGCGCGCCGTGCACTGACTCCTCCAAAGCGAAGAAATACGGATGGAGAATTCAAGCATGAAAACCATAACCCGGTGGTGACAGCTTTCTGTTATCATGCCATCAAATGATTCCCAAAATCCGTCTTTAAAGTAAATCCACAAAAAATGTAAAGTTGTAGAGTGATTTGACAGCTGAGCAGAAGACTGTGAAGTAGACTGGCCTGTGTCAGAAGATACTGATGCATAACCAAAACGCTTTACATTCCCATCAAGAACTGACTGCATTTCAATGCTGCCATCGTGTTGATGCTGTCGATCTCGTAATCTCTTCACCAAAGCAGATGGTTTAAACTTTAAATACACAAAAAACATCCGCTGACCAATCCATCTCATTTACTTGAAAATTCAATGGCTGAGGTACTCTGACATTTATTGAGATTAGAAGAAAACTTTGCACGTCGAATGCAATAAGTGGTTGAGGATTCCATTAAACAGCACAAAATCAAAACATCTTTAGGTGAAGTGTGTCATTTATGCACCGCTACCATCACCAAATGGATAATTAAAGTAGAAATATATAATAAATAGAAGTAATGAAGTTTTTCACAAACACTCATGTCTACGACTACAAAACAGAAAAAAGACCTGCTATGAACTGATTCTCCTTTTCAGCTAGGGATGCACCAATATAATAATCATTTTCCATAACAATAAGCTGATAAATATTTTTTCATGTCATAGTTGATAACCAATTAAATTCATAAAACACTAAAATCCATAACTTTAGGCATCACAGCATTATAATGCATTATAATATGAAAAAAAAAAAAACTATATTCATTTTTTACATTTGTTAAAGAGTACATTTAACACTGTTAAATTATTAGTGCATTATACACAAAATAACAACTTTTTAAAAATTATTAAATTTGAAGTGAGCATTAGAATTTTTTTTTTCAAATACTGAAATAAAATAAATGAGCATGCACATTTAAATATTCTAAACCGGTTGATAAATTATAATATATATATATATAAAATAAAAACTGTAATGTTGCCTGACAACCGATAAATAAAAATGGCCAATAACTGATAAATTAAATTAAAACAACACTAATATCTGCTGAAAACCAATAACTGTTGACTTTAAAGTTCAAATACTGTCACACGTGTCTTCGAGGACTTACTGCTGGATGCGCTGAAGAGGAAGTGTTAGCAAATCCTCAAGTTTCTGCTGATTGAACTCAGGCCTGGACTCCTGGAGCTTTTTAAACCGTCTGAAGGCTTTGCTTTTCTTCACCTGAACCTGAGAAGGAAATTAACCATGAATCAAAGGTCTGCTTCCATGAAAACAACTTGATACAACAGTACAGCACATTTGATAATGCTAGCGATAACACTGTTTACCTCCCACCAACAGTATCACCCCTGTAGATGATGCATGTGGCGTGATGTCTATTGAATTGTGCATTCAGTCTCGCTTGTGACTCAATCTCACTCATGCACAATGAGACATCTCTGTTTTTTCTTATCACAAGCTGTCTTCTGAATAGAGGCAACCCTGGTTTCATTATTAAATATACATTCAGACAAACCATGTCAGGCTAATGGCAGACAGAGTCTGCATTAGCATAGCAAAATATCACTTCTTCATGTAAAATTTGTTTGGAATCATGCTTCCCTCTGAGAAAAGCATAAGTCGGTGCTACTTTTTTAGTGCTAACTAAATAATAAATAAACATATCATGTACACAAAACAATCTATCATCTTCAAAGGCGCACACCGTGTTCGACACCTGCTCGGCTAACGTTTATGGCCGAAGCAGCTGGGGTCTCCCTCTGAGAAACACAGCAACATTAAATCACCGCATGTTGGACATGCTGTGAGAGGAATCCTTTATTTAGGACAGCCAAAAAAAAATAAAACCTCAAAATGAATCCCATCAAATCCAGAAAGCTTTCCGCATTTTAAAATAATAGATAAGTCATCAAAAAAAATAATAATTAAAATTACACAATATTAAAATTCTATAAGTAAAAAACAATATAATTTTAAATAAAATGAATACATTGTCTAAAAAATAAAATAAAAATCTATTTAACAAGTGAATATAAGCATCTCAAAATTATAATGTACAGCATGAAAACAGCATTCATTTTGAGAGTTGCTAATGATTTGACATTTTTTATATTTTTAAAGATTACAAATGCTGTCATTTGACCTTTCTATTTATCTATTTCAAGATTCCTATTAAACATAGCAGGATGTTTTAATGTTTAATATTAAAATAGAACAGTTATTTTAAACTGTAATAATGTTTCATATAATAAAATAAATGTATCTACACCAATAAAAAAAAAATAAATAAATAGATATATTGTGCATTTCTATCTTTTAACAGATTTAAGCGTCACATTATATATTATTATATATGTTCAATCAATGTTAAAAAGGAAATTAAAAGTGTCAAATTAACATGTAAAAAGAGCCACTGGTTGAGAAAACGTTGAGATCTTGGCCAACATTGCTATTCTCTTTTTCATTTTCATGCGACGGTGGATTTTGAATGACAAACCAGCCATGTTTGAATCATGTGACGTGGCGAACACACCAGCCCATGTTCCAGCAATTACAGCCATGTAAGCCTAGCGGAGGAATCAATGCTAACTTAAACAGCTCAGTCTGCAATCAATGAGAACCAGTCAATTGGCCGCAGACTTATTCCTCCTCTTAATTAAGACATTAATATCTGTGAGGCTCCAGGCTTCCCCTCAGATAAATAAAACCAGATGTTAGCACGCGGCTTGGAAGAGCTTTGCTGCGAGGCTAACACTCAAACATATATTCTGTATCAGACACAATTACTAGCATAGCACGAAACACGTTAATATGCCCCCTCAGTTCACCACAAGCACACAGAATACAGAAGTAAGCATTAGCCAGGCATGCCAATGATTCTTTAACCACTAACTGATTTGGTCTAACAAGGAATCAGTCATCCGTACACTTGGGTACAGGTGCCTTGCCGAGGGAGGAGCTAATTAGCAAAGAGAGAGACTCCCCATCGCACTTTTTTCCGGCCGACTGATGGAGGCTGCCCACTTAAGTCAGGCGTAATGAGATGGTAGTGTTGGACCTAATGGTACCGCTGGGCTTTGCCTGGAGAGATCTGTTTGCACAGAGTGTCATCCATAAGCCTTAATCAGGTAGGTGACTCCATTTTTTTTCACCGTTCCAAACGTCAATCATTCTGAATGGCGATCTTTGAGTTACTGACCCGACATTGTGTCTTCTCTTCTTTTTTTCCCCCACAAGGTTGAGCCGAACAATGTGGTAGGGTGAAAAAAGCTGCCATACTGTAGATGAGGAATCGTACAATGATTTAATAGGTTTGGACTAATTAGAAGTAGAGCATGACATACTGTCAATCCTGCGCATTACCATAGATCTATAATGAATACATATTCATGATTTCATATCGATAGATGTAGCCACTGGCTTTTGTGTAAGGAGGTGACCTCTATCCAGCTAATAAGGCATTTACTTGCAAAAAGCCAATACCAGCGACCATTTAATTTCATAGCAGGTAAAAAATGTATCTACCTTTAAATAGCAAATCATAATCAAAAGAGAAGGAAAATTACATCTATCAAATTGAATAATATTCGCCGTATATTCAAGGCTGTACAACATAAAGAGTCACACATTTGGCTGTCAATGCCAAATGCTGAGCATGTGAACAGAAGTGAAAAGGGGGTCAAGCCTAACATATGAAACATTTAACTTTTACTTACCATGAGGACTTTTTTAGCCGTCTGAATATTGTCAACGTACGTATTGTACAACTGCAGATGAGTGCAAAACTCCTCAAACCCAATGCCAAATCTCCCCAGTTCTAGATGAGTGAGTAGGGTCCTGTTAAAAAAGTAATTAGTAAAAATACTGTTTGCTTTATGCGGCACAATTTAATCAGATTGCATTGAATTGATCATTCCTCAAATTTGCTGTAAAATAAAGTAAAATAAAAATAAATAAATAATATATAATACACACAAATTATAAACAATATAAATAAAAATATAAAAATATAAATTATATATAATATAGAAAAGTCAATATTTTTGAATTAGAACACCACGTATTAAATAATAATTCCATTCATTATATTTAATAATTAAAATTCAATAACAACAAAATAGATAAATCTATAAGTAATAAATATTTAATTTTTTTTGTATTTAGACATACTTTTCTCAATTTTATATAAAAACACCGCAGACACATTAATAAATTAATTAAATTAAATTAAATTAAATTATAAAACATTTGTTAGTAATTAGTAATAAACAGTATTTTATTTAACAAAACACACACACACACACACACATATATATATATAAACTATATTTGTGTATACACACACACATTATTTTCATTAATTGTTTTTCTATATAATAATAAATATATATAAAGTTTTAGATTAAATGTTGTATATTATTTTCTAACGAATTAATTAATAAAATAACACATTTAAAATTATAATCCATTATATTTTATTTAATTTTAATGATTTAGTTTTATTTTTCCTGTCGTTAAATTGCACAATTACATATTAAATCATACTTTCAAAGAACCATCATACTGTGTCAAATCATCAACAATTAAGTACTGTTAACTCAAAAAACAAATAACAGGGCCCACTTTCACGTTACCCTACCCTGCAGTCTTGCCACCGCACTCCAAACGCAATGATAACCCTGATACTGTTTTGGAAATCAAGGCACTTCTTGTCACAAATAATGAGGGGGGTTAGTTCAGAAGCAAACGTATTTGCGAAAGGAAGTGTTTTTAGTCAGATTTGTGTGGTGTCATGCGAGGGCCCCTCCCTGTGGGTGACATACTTATTTGAGACAAGGGTGCTGAGGCTAGCGCCCAAGGGCAAGCGTGCGGCGCTTTGTAGCGGGAACGCACTCATTGCGAAACCAGGAACAAAACAAGGTGTTCAAGAGGAATGGAAGAGTTGGTGCTCTGGCTGTCAGGCACATTAGGGTGACATGGGTATAATTCAAGGGTGAGGGTGTTGACACTTGTGAGGGAGCTTATTATCCAAACTAGGCGAGGTAGATACCGCTTAGACCAAACAGAAACACAGGTACGGATACATGCACACTCTCCCTAATGATGTTCCCTGAGACTTTGCGTTTTTTACATGCTGTTAGAAGGAGCATTTTGTGGTTGAAGTTGATTTAAATAGATTTTAATGAAGTTGCAAGCCAAGGTAGCCTCTGTTCGTAATCGGGAGATGCTAGAGCAGCCGAGAGAGTTCTAACGAGGGCAAAGGGCGGGAAAAATAGTGTTTCCTTTTTCCTCTTCACAGCCAGAGGCTATTATGATAAATATGAAATTACGACTTACATTTTTTATGCTCTTTTTTTTTAGGGCAATTAAATTCTCTGGCCGTCAGGAAGATGACAAAGATAACATTAGCATTCCTCCTGCGTCATGTTAATCTACATTAATTCTTAGCGGTTGCGACATCTGGGCTGGGCACAGACTCAACCAAACAATGGAGGCCTATGTGGCTTCATTTGCGGGAAGCGAGAACCGAGGAATACTAATTATCGTCGATGAATAGTTAGCAGTGACACGAACACAAATATGTTCAGGACCCAAAAGCATCTTTGGTTTGTTGGGAGACTCCCTCCTCCCTTCAATAGCGACAAGGACCCTCTTTCTTCATATCGGATACTATTTGATCTATTTCCACACCACATTTACTGTCATTAAGAAACCCCCAAGACACACTCGTTCAGAATATTTCTCTCAAATGCGTTTTTGATTTTGTGCTGCTTAAGTGACAGCCCTTTTCAAGTAGGTGATCACTGTTACATTGCATTCTAGGATAATTGGGTTCTTCCCACTATTGCCTTATTCCCCTCATCTGGTAATCAGTCATAACTCTGATGAATGGCAGCAGCGTGACAATATATTCAAGTTTTGTTTGTTTGTTTGTTTGCTTGTTTAGCAGCGTTTAATGAATACGGAATGTATTTAAGTCTTTACCGACCCAAGAGTATCATGTGATGTACAAACAATGAACTTCAAACCAACTGCACGCTATTCTTTCATACTTAAATCAAGCAGACAGATATTTTTATATTTCTTAGAATGTCATCGTATCACTGTTGCCTTTGAGGCTGCCATCATTTTGAAGGTTTTACGGAAATTTACATTGTCCTCGGGTTATATAATCACTCGTAAGACTGAATAAAACAAAAATAAAATACAATTAATTGAAATAATACATCAGAAATTTAAAATTAAATTCTGTTAGAAGCATAAAATAAAAAATAAAAAATAAAATAAAAAAATACAATAAATTTTCTCATTCCAAATTTATTTCTGCCAGATACATAAAATGTACAAATACAATAAATTCAAATTAAAATACAAATTTTCTCATCTTCATGTTGTTCCGAACATGCATGACTTGCTTTCTTTTGTGGAACACAAAAGGAGAAGTTTTGAAAAATGTCCAGGCTGCTCTTTTCCATACAATGAAAGAGGAAGGTGGCCAAGGGGCAGTCAAGCTCCGCAAAGAAAAAAATAAATAAAATAAAAAATAATTATAATAATAATGACCATTAAAGTAGTGCTTCTTATGCCATACAAGTTTGTGTAAAAAAAGAGTCCAAAAGAGTGCTATGAAACTGGCAGCTGCAGTCACCATCAGTTTTGGGGGGTACCGCATTACAAGTAATGCGAGTTATGTAATCAGATTACTTTTTTCAAGTAACTAGTAAAGTAATGCATTACCTTCAAATAAGGCTTCTTAATTACACTTTTGGTGTTAAAGGGCCTTTAAAGTTGCCAAAAATAGAACTTTTGAGATTTATGTAATTAGAAATAAATAAGCATCAGCTCTGGTGACAAAAAGTAACAAAAGTACTGTTATGCATTACTTTGTAAAAAGTAACAGTTACTTTTTCGTAAAACAATATTGTAACGCACTACTTTTATAGGTAACTTTTACCATTCACTTTCATTGTATGGAAAAGAGCAGCTTGGAAAACTTGCTAAAGATCTCATTTTTTATTTCACAGAATAAAGGTTTTGAAAGACATGAAAATTAGTACAAATTTAGGTTAAAATCTACAATGATTTATAAATTCAGATTAATACTATTTTTTCCTACTATAAAGTGCATATTGTGTATGATAAAAAAAAAAAATAATATATATATATATATATATATATATATATATATATATATATATATATATATATAACCTCCTGTCCTTGTTCTCTGTTTTTCTGTGTTTCAACTACTCCAAGATAAAAAGTGATGCTCACCTCCTGTCCTTGTTCTCTGTTTTTCTGTGTTTCAACTACTCCAAGATAAAAAGTGATGATTTCAGCTTAGGATTCAAATAACCTTCAGCAGCCAGCGCAGATATCAACATGCATCTGAAGAAGCTTCCTGATAACGATGTGGTTTTGGAGAACGCGAGCACTTTATTCGTTTTAATCAGTCAGCCACTGCTGTCTGTTCACAGATCTAAATTGAGAGACTGCCATTACGCTTCACCCGGCACTTCAATAACCGATTCTAATGATGATATATGGTAACCGAGCACCGATTTATCCAATACATCGGGCTCTGAAACTCAGCCCTCCATCTTCATTCAGCCACTGTTTGTAGAGAGGCCCGTCAATCAGGCATTGATGGGAGCCTCGGGTACCCACGGTGATTCATTATTCAGACAATTTTATGATTCTCAATCAACAGGGCCTGGATGAGGCCCTCAAAGGCAGTCAGTAGTTCCCCTTCCAGTCATTTGGTAATATGTACACAACAAAACCCCGCTGTATTAACTCATACGAAAACTTTGGCCAATTCAGGAATAATGAAATCTCCTCACTAGGTTTTTCCTGTTAGGTAACATCTCTCTGAGCTTGTCAGGTAAATTTTCTAGGATTGATCATGTTGTTAAATATATCAAACACTGCTCACCTGCACTGAGGAGCAATGATTTCTCTAACGCAAGCTTGAAGGTTTTAATACAATACGCTTACAGGCTGTTGGACTTTAGGAGAGGCATGCTTTTCTATTTTTCCTTTCATATGTGGTACATCAAAACACAAAACGCTTCACGAGAGCTCTGTGCCATAGATAGCCTCAGATAAAATTAACAAGAACAGGCTTCTTGACACCTGTGAGTTAATTTGTTGTTAGTCTGCCCAGGGCAGATCAATGCTGACTGCTCTTCAGGCCAGTTTTTCTGATGTATTATTTCATCTCTTGTGCCTCGTTTCCAGCGGCTCTGGCTTTTCATTTGCTCAAGTTGTCATAAATGCCCCTAAAGCAGAGTGTCTAATCGTCTGTATGTGGAAGAGTCACAGCTGGGTTTCACGACTTAGCACAAAGACATTATCAAAGTCATCATGGAATTTCATATTATTGTAGACTATGCATCTTCACCTCGGACCTAAATGACTGATTCCTTCTTTTCAGCTGACATCACAAATATCTCAAATTTTCCAACCCACTGCCCTTGTCAAAAGTGCCAGTACTTCAGTTCGAAGTTGCTACCAAAATTAAAAACATTTCAGTATAATTTGCATATTTGCATTCATGCCCTGCAAGCACTCATGGCTGTTATTTTAGTATTATTTATAGACTATTGTAGTATTTATTACTAGTTTGAAGGAGCTTTTATTTATAGCTTTTATCTATGTAAGTTTTAGGCATTTTTATACACATTTGTCTTTTTTTTAATATTTCATTAAATGTAATGCAAGTCACTAAAATAAAAGCGTCTGCCAAATGCATAAATGTAAACACATTTTATTTCAAATTTTGCACTTTAAATGTATTTATTTCAGTTATTCACCAAAGCAAAATTTCTATTTTTTTTTTTTTAAAGTTAAATTTTTTAATCTAATATTTATATTTTATTTAAGCTTTATTTCAGTTATTGAAGACAAATTTTTTAAGTATTTTACAATAACAACACTGGTTCACAATCAAATCCATTTCTTGGTGTATTAATGTTTATTTTAAGAGAGTTTAAAAGTTTTGGACAAAAACAAAAAGGACTTATAATACAATATTAGATCTAAATACAGCTCAACAGAGCTGCTGCTGTCTGAGGAAATGTTGATCCCCAAAAAAGAAAGAATAAAAATCACTGAAAAAATGGTTTTCAATTATTCCCAGATGAATACAGACTGTTTACTGGTTTAATTACAGGTTAAAAAAAAAATAATTATAAAAAATAAATGAAAAATTTAATAATATTTTTTCTAAAAATTAAAGAAAAAATCTGGTAGGATAAAAAAAACATTATTTTATTTTAATTTAATTTAATATTTAATATTAATACTAATGGTTATTATATCAATAATATATTATTTAATATTATTTTGTCTGAATTAAATAGCATTTTTTTGGTACTGACAAGCATAAAACTTCCCACAGAGCTTAATGTTAACAATGCCAAGGACAAGGTTAGCATGAGTTTGTTCCTAAAATACTGACATAAAGCTTAAACACCCTGTCCTGCTTTGAATAAAAGCATTTGTCAAAAACATAAGAACAAAACGTACATTACAACTACTGAAATGTTGGTATCTTAACGAGATCTTACAGGATAAAATCAGGTCCTGCACTAATTCTTTTCTTATTGAATATCCAGAAAAACCTAAAAACTTTCAAAAAACCAAACTGCTTTCCAAACTTTAAATCATTCTCAAATTAAATCCCATTATGAAACAAAAACTTGTAAGAAACAGCCTGATGCCTATAACCAGCGAATCAGCTACAGTAGTGTTGAAGTCAGGAAGAAAGACTGTGAGTATCAGTAATGAACGCATGGTAATGAACACTTTCATTAAAAATACATGTTTAAAACAACAGCGATTGCAAACGCTTATTTTTATCAACACATTAGGCTTAGAAAACACAAATGGCGGCCATTATGAACAGGCCGCCATCACCTCTGATGGTAACAGTGGCGGGATAACGGGAAATACTCTGGAGAAAGTGCATCTGTAAGCCTAAATCCAGCATCCGCATCGATTCTCAATCCAATTAAAGAGAATAACATAAGATAAGGCACACCAGGCAATCTCCAAGTTCTCAAACTTGATTCTCCTGTTAGACCCCAATTAATGCTCCCCTACCCTCTCGTCCTTTTTAAACTGTATCAAAGCCAGCCACCCTCAGCCGTCTCTCTCCCCTGAGCATGAATATTCACTTAATTATTTAAAGGATACTTACTGGTTTATTAAATGAATGGATTTAATTGAACTGAAGATGCTTTCTCTAATGTCCTGCCTGAGGGTTCCTTTGGCCTTCAAGATCTCCACAAAGTACTGGAGAAAAGAAAGAGATAGGAGGGAGAGAAAATTAAATTTTCAGACGCCACTCGTACATGACTCTTCATCTTACAAAGAGTGTCACCTCTCGTCGCACACCCTTGAGACAAAGCGAGAACAAATCTGTGGAGAGCCAAGCATTTTGCAGCAATGACATCTCAATTACCTCCAACGGCTTCATATGAGCCGCATATCTAATACAACTCCACCAGAGGCGGGAGGTGATGTGGTTTGGTTTCTCAAAATAAGTTGTGTTTTAATGGTCAACCGTTTAATTAGCTGCGGCATTCGAAAACAATAAGACTGAAGTGCGAGTTTGCTGTGTTAGCTTTTCAAGTTCAAATGCCAGTTCTTTTGATATACAACAAATTGCGCACAGAAATGGCACGGAAAGCTCTGTGATCTTAATTAGCTGCAGAATTAAAGCCTTGAACAGGTTATAAACTATGAATTTCAAAAGAATAGCCCTGTGATGGTGTCAAGGACCACTCAATGAACGGAAAACCTTGTGCTGTTGAAAGAGTGAATAAAGCTCTCAAAGATAATTAGAATTTCAGATTTGTATTAATTAGGATATTCTGACGATCAACACATTTTTCTGTTTCTATGACTAACCTGACAAGTGATTCTCCATCAGTGTATTGTTTGATACAAGATTAACCAAGTCAGCCCATGGGCGTTTGTGTAATGTTGGGCCTGTAGAGAGACTAACCGTGACGACTAGATCCAGCTGTTCGCAGTATCTTTGTTCACTCTGGACTAGCTCGCGGGCCGTGCAGCTCCTCTTCCTCTCCCAGCGGTCCCGCTGCTCCTGAATGCTGCGGATGCCCATGGGGGTGAACGGACTCGGAGCAAAACTCATGACCGACTAGTTGAGGGTGCTGACTCCAGATCAGTGTTATACCTACAAAACAGAAAATCACTATTATACAGACATCAAATTACTGGTTGTTGACCAAAATAAAAATGTAATGACGATAAATGAATTCTACTTATTTATATTTAATATACATCTGAAGTTGAGTTATTAAAAAACTAAAATTCAAATTTGAATTAAAATGATTTTACTTAAATACATACATTCAAATGATGTATTATACACACACACACACACACACACACACACACACGTATACACGTTAACATATTAAATGACTTTCTAAAATTATTTAGAATATTTAATTTCTTTCACTAAGTTTGCTCATATTCTTTTTTTTTAATAATTTATAATTTTATATAAAATAGGTGAATTCGAGGTTTTTGTGATTTCATCAAATTCTGTATGTATAATAAAATATAATACATAAAAATATTTTAATAATAATTTTATTTAATTATATCAGCCTTACGTGTTTCATTGCATTTGCTTATATTAATATTTTTAATAATTCATAATTTGATAAAACTGTATAATTTTTATTATATATTTTTGCTAGTGCTGTCAAACGATTAATCACATCCAAAACAAAAGTTTGTTTACATAATATATGCATATGTGTATATTTTTTAATATTTTGAAAATATTTACATGTATTTATATGTATAAATTTATATTATATATAAATATATTAAATATATAAACATTACATATGCTTCACATCTTTTGTTGACTTCATTAATCAATGATCTTTTTTTTTTTTTTTATAAAAGTACTTATTAAGCCAATTTCCTAATTTACATTATTAGGGTGTTAAAAATCCATATTTTGACATTTCTAAATTACAATCAGTACAGTCCAATAACTAAGCAAATGCTACTGGCTATTGGCTAAACAGACCTAGTATGAGGGACGACCATCTATTCAGTCCCCTATGAATTCATAATGACAAACAAACAACATATGCAGAGGGTAAGCCTCCAATTAAGAGAAGCCAAACCTACACACATCCCAACAACACACACTCTTGATCTATTCTCTCTCTCTCTCTTAGCTAAGTAAAGTCTCAGTCTCTCCATCATGACTCCCTCCCCCAGCCGGTAGTGCTGTCCCTCGACTCCGGGTGTCCTCTCTGCACTGCCTCATTAGTGTCAGCTCTAATGGAGCGTCAGGGCCAGAAAGAGGAACGAGACCAACACTTTAACAGCAATTAACCCTTGTTCCCTCCTGAGGGAGGCTGGCGTCAGCCCTTCTATAACACACTGTAAACAAGGCAGCCCGATCAACCCAAAAAGACTAAGAGGTGTGCATACGGGTATCCATGAGGAGCGAAAGCACCAAAAAATCCCATCCCATCAGCCTCTGTGGCGCCCGTCCCCTTGTTTGTACAAAACCTCCATAAAACGTAAACTGCACCCCCTGAAGTTCCTCATGCCCCATGCAGCCTCTGCTAAGTGCTGCGTCTGAAGCCAGTGCCACGGTCCACTTTTACCAGCAACTTACTGTAAATTGCATCACTCTCGACACTCAAATAAGCAGTCAATTTTGAGAAATATTGCAGCATTTTAGGCCCAGTGAAGCCAATTAAAAGCCAGCTGAAGAGGACTGGGGTCAGGAGTACCTAGTTAAAAAGAAAAAATATGGAGCAACCGGCAGGGTTTGTTTGCATAACTCAGCGCTTATATTAAACAAGACCAATTTCTTTTGTTCAGGATAAGGTTATATGCACACATATGGAAAATTACACAGACAAACCCTGGTTTTCTTTACAAACACTCTTGTATCTAAATATAAAGGTGTTGGGTAACACCTGCAAATAAAGCAGTGAAACATCATCAGCATTGGCAATTCCACAGATCTGCTTCCCAGAAGAGCCACATGGATGAGAGGTGGAGCTGGAACATGTCCAAATATTCCCACTCACTGTTATTGCTCTGATGGTTTCGGTAAGATCTACAGTGCTATTATACATTTAGTTAATATTTAGAATTAGATTTTATTTTGTTATATTTTCTGTTTCTTTCATTTTAGTTTAATTTTTTTGTGTTTTTGTCATTAAATTTTTTTTATTATTAATTATTCATTTTTATTTATTAGCTTTCGTTTATTTAGTTTTGTTATTTTAGTTGATTCAGTTGAAGTCATTTTAGTACTTAAAAATGAGAAATGCTGCCTTGGCAACTACTGTAGCTGAAATAAAATGATTTTAAGTTTATTATAATTTAACATTTATTTTATTTCAAATAATGAAAAAGGTTTACAGTTTTAGTTCAAGTTAATGATAACGACCATGAATTTAGACAATTGTAAGACATTTGTGCCATTTTCAATTCAAACAATTAATTTTTCCTTTTTAAATTCCTATAAGATTTAGTATGTCAGATTCCAGGCTTTTAAATTAAAAAAGGAAACAAGTCCAAATAAGGTCTAATAAAAGCAAACTGATGTCATCATGATGGCCTACAGCAAGTTTAACTCTACAAACAGCAACAACTAGCTGATTAAATATTTCAAAGCTGAGCCAAAGCATAAACATTTTTAGATTCCCTATATAAATTCCCATGACTTTCGCATGACTTCTATCATAATTTTACAACTAGATTTCCAGAGATTTTCCATCACTGTGGGATTATATAGTGAGTAAAAGTAAAATTATTCATATAGGTCTCAATTTGTCTCCAGAAATAAGTCATTGTTGAAAAATTGTATGCATTTATTTTTTTTACTTATGTTTTTGTTTGTGTTTTTGTTTTATATATGGGGTCTCTGAGACTACAGATACAGTAATCTAACATCAGTGAATGAAATATGATCTCATTGAGTAAGAAATTTTGTTTATAATCAGCTCTTACAGTGCACAAAAGCATCAAGTATCAATCTTTAGTATAAGTACAAACACATATAGCCTTAAGGGTCTTTTTAGATCCTAAAAAGAACCTGAGGATTAAATAAATACGTAGCTTTACTTGCTTTTTAGTTGATTACCAATTAAATTCCTTTTGACACTGTGATAAAAACCCTTTAATGTCAACAGGCAGGGAGTGACTGGCCTGCAGTTTTTAATGTGTTTGTCAAATCACAAAATATCAAAAACACAGAATTTCGGATCCTATTTGAATAACTATTTTCAAAACAGATTTTTATAATTATAGCCTACACAAACATACGAGGTCACCATACGCAAAGACAGACTATCTTCACTGAGTCACCGCTCGAGACTAACGTTAAACGTAACGTTAGGAGATTTGGATGTATATAATGCATGTCAAGAATGACATATCTGAATTTATTTCAAAAAGAATATACACTTTTTCGCATGACTGAACTCAAAAACAATGTAACGTATAAGTAGCCTACACTTCTGTTGTCACGTGTTCTTGAGAATAAAACTAGACTGTAAAATAGGCTATAGCCTATATAGCTAACTTCATGATCCAGTTACCGTTTATAAAATCGTATATAAAACGATATAGAACGTATAAACGCAAAAACATTCCATACCTGACGTTGTTCGTTCTTTTCAAATTGAATACAGGCGCTCTTTCTTACGCTCTCAGAAGTTCCGGGTTGTTCTGCGCTCTGATTGGTGCTCAAAAACACGTGACGTCATCACGAAATTGAGTAGATTCGGCGCTAGGGGTCATTTCACCAAAAGCCTAAATAACAATTAAATTAATAATTTTATAAACAAGTCATCTTATTTCTTATTTCATAGGATATAATATTTATATGGAATATTCATCCTAATTGTCATTCTTTGTCTGACAGAATAGAATGGAATTTATTCTTTAAATCACCTTTTCAAAAAAAAATAAGTTTTTAATAGGCTATTACTGACTTTTACTCAAGATTAAAACTTGTGTGAGTGGATAGATTATTTATGACTTGTGTTCTTTTTGTTTGTTTATGATCATTAAGAACAAGATGGAGCACACATGAACATACTTTCATACAAAACTCAAACTTATAGAATGTGCCTCCAGAAATGTGTAAGGCATGTTAGGTGAATCCAATCCAACAGCTTCAAACTGCAAAACAGGAAATAAAAAATACTAAATATAACTTCAAAATAAGACGAACCATTAATTTTACATTTAACTTTTGCATCCTAGGAGTTAAGAAAGGGGGTTTAGTCTATACTCCTGATGATTCATCTTAGGAAATGAAGGGAGGAGAAAACACATCTCAGCAAATTTCTGCTAATTATACAAGAGTGTTGGCAAGATGAAAGTGATGCCCCGTGATCAGGCTTGGCTCAGTAATAGCCCCTAACTCCTCATAGACAGTCCCTCTAATATAAGGAAATCCGTCAGGACCCCCAAGTTCTGAAGTGCAAGCATCAACTTCTCAAACTATTTGCTTCTCCTTCCCCTTCCCACAAACAAAAAGCTTGCAGCCCGACATCAGCGAGAACACTGACATCTAGTGTTGCCTGTGTGGCTATCTGAGAGTATCCAGCCTCTGACCAGCGTGACAGATGCAGCATCTGCATGTAAAACATGGCCAGACCTGATTTTATAGTGCTCTTGCATAAGGAACTTCTTAAGGAATTAAAATTAGACATGATTAGAATGCATGATCTTCTCATAAAGGGATAGTTCACCCAAAAATGAAAAATCTGTCATCATTTACTCAACCTCATGCTGTTCCAAAAATGCCTGACTTTCTTCTGTGTTTTTGTGTAGTGAAAGTCAATGATACGGAAGCTTTCTGCTGCCTTGAGATAAAAATATAATTATATTAATAACAATAAAAAGGTAATTGTGACTTTTTATCTCAGAATTAAGACTTTTCTTCCTCACAATTCTGAGCGTATATTTACATTTATATTTACTCATTTAGCAGTTGCTTTTATCCAAAGCGGCTCACAAATGAGGACAACAGAACCAATCAAAAAGAGCAACAATATGTAAGTGCCATGACAAGTCCTGGTGAGTTTCATAATTTTGACCCTTTTTCTGTTTTTGTCAATACAATGAAAGTCAATGAGGTCCAAAACAACACAGAGCATGAAAATATCTTCTTCTGTATTCCATAGAATTCAAAAGTCATATGGAACAACATGAGCCTGACAGAATTTTCATTTTTGGCTGAACTATCCTATTAAAACCATGCAGGACACAGTGTACATATAATGTACTGTATAACTCAACATATGCTCATTAATACGACAATACTTACAGTGTACAATGTTCCTGATAACATAAGGAGTTTTTCTCGAAAGCCAGATGAGACCTTGCCCTTGAGTTATGTTTTCTCGGTGGGCTGAAAGCTCTTTGTGAACGTACCTGAGACATCAATCAGTCCGTTACAACTAAAGTCTATAGATAATCTAAAACGGTAATTCTGCCGTATTTCTGTTAGTTTTTGAAAAACAGCACCATGTACAGTATATTATACATATAAGCTATTAAATCTTACAGCGACACTCAAAAAGGTGGAAAAGAGGAGCACTGCGAATCGCCAGACTGATAAAATACATCTTTAATGAGAGATTCATTAAAATGTAAAATGTATGACAATATTGGCGGCTCTGCTCTTTATTGTTTTCAATTTTATTGTGTTTCCAGAACATTTGGTATTATAATAATTGGCCCCAAAACAGACCTGTGCAAATTAGGCCCATTTTGCCTCCAGGCTATTGAGGCATGAACAGTCAGAGACACTGCAGACAAAGGGTCCTTTTTCACCTGAGGAGAGAGGAGGGGGGAAAAAAAGCGGTAGGAGCGTCAATAATCTACACAAGTAAAGCAAGTCTCCCAAGGTTTTTCAGCCCTGTGGTGCATTATTCATACTCACCGTAGCCAGAGGACTCTTAATTGACCCTTGCTCCTCGCAAAACTTCATGAGATGAAAGAATGCAATGTTTTGTAATTCAACTTTTTTTCTGAGTCCCCCTCACTCCAACTCAATGGTATTGGATTTCTGTTCATGAATTATTCAGAAGCAAAAAAGAGAGGTAACCCTAAGCTTAGAGATGTCATAAGAAACTATGCTGCAACTGCAGAACATATCGAATCACTTAGACAAAAACAAACACGGGCCCCATCACAACAAATAGTGTTCGGGGCCTCGCGATGCCAGAGCAACTGTTTACTGCTGGAGTACATGATTGTTCTCATTAGGCCGTGATGAGAGCAAGGAAAGGGACTTTTCATTTTTAACAAATGACGCCTGCTAAATTGTTTAATACATCCCACAAACTGTTTTACAAACTGTTTACTGCTGGAGTACATGATTGTTCTCATTAGTCTTAATTACAGGGATTAGAGGCTAGAAATTGTTTTAGACGTCTCCCAGGCGGTTTTACAGTGATATTACAGATCCCATGAATTCGGTTTTAGGGCTTTTGTTCCTAATCTGTTAACTTGGAGGTCAGATATGCAATTTTAGTTTTTGTCTTTTGATGAAAATATCCTTTAAATTTAGTCAATATTCTGTCATGATAAATAAATTAAGAATAAATAAAATATTAACCAGAATAAATTGCAAAATCACAAAAAAAATTATATATATATATATATATATATATATATATATATATATATATGATAAATATTAATTTAAATATAAATCAAACATTTAATAAAACAATTAAAAGTAGTTTTAAAATTGAAATACAGCTGAAATAAGACAAAAATTTGATAAAAAACTAACACACTAAGTAAAAAAAACTGATAAATGTTAGAAATGAACTGAAAACAAAATGCAAAAATAAAAGATTAATATAAATATTAAAAATAAATTTCAAAAGTATTTTAAAAAGTAATAAAAATACAAAGGCATATGACATTTCTAAAATTTAAACTAAAATGAAAATTTAAAATATAAAATAAAAACTGAATATGAATACAAATTGAAAAATATGAATACAAATTGTAATATAAATAATACTAAAATAGCATTCGGTCAAAAACAATATGTATATATATGATAAATATTAATTTAAATATAAATCAAACATTTAATAAAACAATTAAAAGTAGTTTTAAAATTGAAATACAGCTGAAATAAGACAAAAATTTGATAAAAAACTAAGTAAAAACGATAAATGTTAGAAATGAACTGAAAACAAAATGCAAAAATAAAAGATTAATATAAATATTAAAAATAAATTTCAAAAGTATTTTAAAAAGGTAATAAAAATACAAAGGCATATGACATTTCTAAAATTTAAACTAAAATGAAAATTTAAAATATAAAATAAAAACTGAATATGAATACAAATTGAAAAATATGAATACAAATTGTAATATAAATAATACTAAAATAGCATTCGGTCAAAAACAATATTTTTGAAATGGTTAATACCTTATTTTTTCAGTAATGTACATTTTTATATGTCTCGTCTTCGTTGTTCAAGATGAAATCAAAGACCTTCAGGTAATGACCCTGATGATATTAACATTGTCTATATGCTATATGTTAAGTCCTAAAAGTCGTCAAAATGTAATAAAATGTGAAAATTATTGATAAAATTTGAGGTTTTTCTCAACCAAAAAAAAAAACAAAAACAGACCAAAATGTGCAACAAATTACTGTCCAATCAAATGCCCCACCTTTGCCCTGCCCCCTAATATCTAACTAGCTCTTTAACAAGTCCCTCACAGAAAAGAAAACATGCAAACACAAGCACTTGTGAAGCCACTTTAATCTCAACACTTCAAAAGTCTGATCTGAATCAACTCCATAATTGACCTTAAAGGCATGCCATTAAAGCATGCATGTTCTCATGATAGATTAAGAGCTAAAAGGAAAATGAAGTCATGGACAAAGCCGAAAACACATCAACAGAGAAACGAAGGAAGTGAACAAGGAAAACAAACTGAAAGAGTGCTGAGGATTTTCAAAAGCAATTTGTTGTAATTGCCTATTGGTTGCCTTGATTAAAGTTCTCAATCGGCCCCCGCAATCCTAGACTCTCCATACTTGTCGCTGTTTCAGCATGTTTGAAAACGGTGAGCTCATTAAAGTAAAATGACTGTTTGGCCCTGGGAAAAAAATAATCACATGGAAACAAATAGACACAAAAAAGTGGAGTGACTCTCCAGTCGAGAAGGACCATTGAAAAAAAGCGTGGCGCTTGCAAAACCCAGCGGTTTTCATGGATAATGATAAACTGTCATGCCTGCAATTACCGCAAGCACAGGAAGGCAGGGTTTTATGCGTGTCAATGAGGTTTGCTCCTAATTGACGATGGGGGACACTAACTCTCTTGAAAGCTGTCATTCAACCATCAAGCATTGCGACAAGAGGCTCACCTATTGAATGTTCGTGTGCGCTTCGCACACGTGCGCTCCAGGTAGCGCGAGGGAATGGCTCGGTGTTGTGTTTGTCATTTGTGAACGTCCATCACTGAAACATTTGTTCTCAGGCTTCCACTTTTGGGAATGGAAATTAGAGCGTAAAAGTTTGCTCTGTGCACGGAGGGCCGGCTGTCACGCTTTCGCTGGAGACGTGTCTAAAGTTAAACTTGTGTGACACTAAATGTCCACGCCGCGTTTTACCTGTGGGACAGAGTGAATGTTTAGAGTTATGCTTGGGTTGTCACTGCATGTGTTTAACCAGTACCCAGACCTCTGGGATCCCATTTAAGTCAAAGCTGCTCCAGCAGTGCAAGTCATAGTGAACAAACAAGAGGCAGCGCATTCTATTTCATTGCAACCTTATTTTTAGCTGCCTTTTATCTCGTTATAATTGGTTTATTCTCTTGAGATGTTTTGTCTTTTATTTCAAAGTGATTAACTGCAAAGAGGGTCTGGTGGGCTCATGTTGCCTGTTTCATTCGAACATATTATTAGCACTCTGCTGTTCCTAATATGTCTGTTTTAATTATTAGGATTCATCCACCTTCAAATGTGACTTGACAATGCAAATACACTCTTGGAAATGTCAAAAAACAACCTATTAGCTACTTCTCAAGACAAACGTTTGAAATGCACTCACAAATTACATAAATCTAGTTTAGCTCATATTTAAAGGGATTTAACATTTTAAGCACTCTTTTTGGCTTTTAATTTGAAATGGAATGTATTTGATGTAAAAAAAAGAGAGAAAAAAGTGACATATAAATGTATTATTAAGCATAATAATAGTGTAAATATACTGTATTAGGCATATAGTGTAAATATATGTGTAAATATATTAGTGCTGTAAAACAAATTAACCACATAAAAAAATATAATATAATATAATATAATAATGCATGAATAAATCCACACTGCTGAATCTCCTTGAAATTTAATTAATCCACACTGCTGAATCTCCTTGAAATTTATTTTTGCTACTCATTTTTACATTAAAAATATATGATTTTCTAGAGTTACTATGAACATACTTAAACTGTTTAAATTGCATGTAGGATATGTACTTTCTGCATATTTAATTTGTGTGCATGCGCCTGCGTCCCCTGCAATCCCCAAAACAATGAATAAAGAAGCGAGCTTTGCTTTTGAATACCAAAGTTAGTTCTGACTTCAAATCTATATCGTGTTTAACGCCGCTCGACTCTTAATTCCTGGTGAGTTTTGCCTGTAGCAGCTCAGCTGTTTACCAGAATCCAGCGACTCTGGATGTTTGTGTTGATTGGCAGTACGGCTCAGCAGGCGAAGTGCGATGAGCGCGTGATGTGTGAGGTCAGCTCAGTTACCGTCAGCGCCCTTGTTTGCCGTATTATCCACCTGCTTAACTTCCTCAATGCACAGCCAGAAACAAGGTGCCTCGTTCGTCTAATGATTCGCCTTCCAGAATCCCCCACAGCTAATTCCCCCAACGGGTGCCGTGCTTTTAAACTCAGCAGAAAGCCTATTTACCCACAAATTAAAGCACAGCATCAGTGTGGCACCAGATCCGGTGCATTCGGGAAAAACAGGGCAATTACTTGGAAAGAGCGCACCTTGGGAATAACACTCATCGCAGGAGAGTGGGTGCGAGGCTCGGAATGAGCAGTCTCAAACTCAGGGCTCGCACTGAATATGCAGGAAAAAACTTTCAGCGTAAAGTAAAAAAGGACGCATATCCAAAAAAGAGCCAAGTCGGAAAGCAGCAAAGAGTTTTTGGGGAGGGGGAAAGCCTTGCTTGTTCATTACATCATGGGCGTGGAGAGTATCTTCTCGGCGCTGCGCTTCTGAGGATGGCCTGATTCCAGTGGGGATTCCTTTGTTGTCTTTGTTTTGGGTGTGGATTGACAGGCTCTTGGGAAAGGACGGAAAAGGGAATACTGCTGGAGAGTATAGGGAAATATCAGCTTCATGAGTTTCATGATTCTTCGTACCCACCCTCAACCTCCCATCCGTGTTAGATGCAAAATATCCTTGCAAGGAAGAAATTCACAAAACTTGCTACCTTCTTGTGGTCCCTTTGGGACAGCCGGCCTTGGGGAGCTCCAAACTCCAAAATGGAGGCGCTGGCAGGGATACCAGCCACTAAGGGAATGGCAAGATGTGCGTGTCGGATTGTAGAAAGTTTTTGATCACTCACAGTAGAAGTCATCAGCAGGGTTCTCCGTATGCTATTTACCACGAATCAGTCTTACGTCTATCATGGTTTGCGCTTCTCGGTCACGGGGGATGTCTTACTTCTCGTTACTAACGCTGAAGTGTAAGTGAAACTCGCTGGCAATAACTTTCGGTAACCGTCTCGTGCCTTCACATCATTAAAACCTACTGAGGCAATCCAAGTAATTCAAAGGGTTTCAGAAAAAAGCTTATTTCTTAGAGCAAACAAATATTTACCAGAAAGATCTCAAATGCTTTAATGTGCAAAAGCTTAAAGGATCGATAACTTGAGAAATGAATTTTCTATCTGCTTTATGCATAGAAATTATTGTATGCAGCCCATTTTCTTATGTAAGATGCCATATTTCCAAGTAAGTCACAATAAATTAATTTATTCAACAAGAAAATAAATATATATCCAACAAGAACTAGACTTTATGCATCAGAAACCAATCATCCAAAAGGGAGTTACATACCAGAATACAGCCAGATTGAATTCATGTTGAAGTTTGAATTTGACGGCAGGTTTTCTTACCAATTCGAATCAATTAAAAATTATACAGAAAAGCAATTTTCTATTTTAACATGCATCAATAAATCATTCACACTAAAACCAAGAACAGCTTTTAAAAAAGTAAATGGGGCAGAAAACAAAAACCATAAAAAAAAAAAATAACTAAAAATAAAATAAACTAATATCCTGTTCAACTTGAAAAAATAACTGAAATAAAGTTGAAGTACTATTTAATTATTATATTTAAAATAAAAATATCTAAGTATATTTGACGCTAATATCCTGTTCAACTTGAACAAAAAGTCTATTATTTGTTGTCTTTTCTTTAATGCGTCCCCAAATTCACAAGAGCATAAACCAGTATGATCATCAATGGCTGTTAACAGTGCATTATATAGTATTTATTTTAAAGAATTGAAAAAACAAACAAAAAACAAAACAACAACTGCAGATCATTTGCAGGATTTTTTCATAAATCTTTCATTAACTAAACTTTCTGCAAATGAAAAGGTAAAAATGAAGAGCGGGTGGCGTTGGGCTTGCATCATTGACCTCCCTGTCTCTTTACACCATGTGCCATTGCCTCAAATTATATATCTGGTAACCCCGCTGCCCCCTGTTCAGATAGCTTTTGACTGTAATAAATTGCCTTCGGAGTTTTCGCCTCATAAATGGCTCCTAAATCGAGATGTGGAGTGGTCTGATGATGTTTTAATTGTAACTTGCAAAATGTATTTGCCGTGACCTACAGACTTTTTGTGGCAGCTTCTATTCAATATGTATGTGTGTTCCGACACCTTGGGGTTTAAAAAAGGTTAATTAACCTCTGGTGGTAGACCTTTCCTTTGCACTTAACTTGGTCTATGTCCTGATAGTACCATTAACCCATGCCCTAGCCTCTTAACCTTCTCTATCATTACCCACATAAAATCCATTAAAACTTCCTATTGATCTTTCCTGTTCAACGAGACGTGTTTTTAGCAGCTGGTTTGCTGGTTTCCTACAAAGCCACTGGCTCACATAACCGCTATAAGTGGAGACATAAACAAAGCTTTCAGAGTTTCTATGCACGTATGTTCACCACACCTAATTTGAAGCCTTAATTGGCTGTGATTAACCTGATTATATGTACTGTATGCTATCCTAATGCATGCACTTTAAACCAGCAATTCTCAAAATTTAACATCCAAACCGGGACAAGCACTTGTACGTGACAATTTGCGGTGAGAGTTTAAAGAGGAAGGCATAAATGCGCTTGTCTCTCTATAAGCTGTGAGTGAGTCAGACCATAATTGATTAAAACATTTTCCGCTGGTGAGGTGTTACTAGTGGTTAATGGAAACAACGCCCCGAC
This sequence comes from Cyprinus carpio, assembly GCF_018340385.1. Lineage (NCBI taxonomy): Eukaryota > Metazoa > Chordata > Actinopteri > Cypriniformes > Cyprinidae > Cyprinus > Cyprinus carpio. Next base: position 10,187,955 of record NC_056600.1, read on the forward strand.
TAAGTTTGATGGAGAGACATCGGGCTAAAATGAGAACATTGTCTTTATGAGCAAACATCAAACTGAAGCCCCCTTTGCTCTGCTTGCTCTGTCTGAAACAATAAAGCACAATTAGCGGGGGATTCAGGACTCGCTGTTTGTTTTGTTACTATGGCAGCGGCATTGATTAACACTTCAGCAGTCTCCAAATTAATGATGTAAAAGCTCCTATAAACAGCTACTCAGTGCATCGGTGCATCAATGCCTCTGTGCAGGTGTTACAGTGTGAGTGTTCAGGCTGGGAAACAAGGCATTGTGGGATGGAAGTGTTGCAGGTGGAGGGTGACATCTAACACGCTAATACCTCGAAATGTAGATGTTAATTTGAAAGCCTCTTATGGCCACTTATCTCAAGTCGTACGGACCAAATCTGCGGAAAGGAATTGTGATGCAGTATCGTTTTGTGTCTCGTCAACAGCTCTGTTTTCAGTATTGATCAAGTCTATTTTTTTTCCTTGTCTTTGTTTAATCAACGCCTCGTACAGCAGCGTTAACATTTAGTCGCCCTACACACGTCTTTGTTGTTTAAATACATCAGTTTCCACAGAAAAACAACACACCACCACGCTTGGTCTGAGGATAATTGTGAGAAGTAACCAGTGTTGCAGAAGCTAATTTAAAACTGTAGCTTGCTAAGCTGTTCATAAGTTGTTCGCAAGCTACTTATAATTTGATCTACAGTCTAGCTAATCATGAAGTAGTCAGTGACACTTATACACACACACTAAAATAGAAATTAAAATACTATTTTTTTTACTATTATATATATATATATATATATATATATAAACTAAATTTATAAAATAACTAAAATGAATTACATCATTTGGGATCAGTAAGATTTTTAATACTTTTTAAAGAAATGTCTTTTGCTCATTAAGGCTGCATTTGTTTGATTAAAAAATACAGTAAAAACAGTAATATTGTGAAATATTATTACAATTTAAATTACTGTTTTTCTATTTTAATATACTTTAAATTATCATTTATACACGTGGTAGCAAAGCTGAATTTTCATCAGCTATTAGGCCTACAGTCTTAAGTGTCACATGATCCTTCAGAAATCATTCTAACATGCTGATTTATTATAAATGTTGGAAAAAGATGTGCTGCTTAATATTGTGTAGAACCTGTGACTTTTTTCAGTATTTATTCAAAATAGAATTATTTTGTAACAATATACAGTACACTGTTCAAAAGTGTTTTTTTTTTTCAAAATGTTTTTTTTTCTTTTATTAAAAAAATAATACTTTTATTCAGCAAGGATATGTTAAACTGAGAAAAACTGTAAAGGATCGTTACATTGGATTGCACTGTTACAAAGGATTTATATTTAGATAGATAGATAGATAGATAGATAGATAGATAGATAGATAGATAGATAGATAGATAGATAGATAGATAGATAGATAGATAGATAGATAGATCACCAAAACTGCTATCATGCTAATAGCATCACACATTTTAGTTTAGTAACTGCACAGCCATGTAAACAACACAGGACAATTTGTTCAATTCAAAGCAGTTCAAAATCTGAGCAAATAAAAAGACAGAACCATACTGCTAGTTATGGCCAGTTCAATGCAAAGAGCACTACAGCACACCTCCACAAACGCACTTGTAATCACCATTGATGTGGGCTTAACGCAGCACTCCGTGGGTAGCATGGCCGAGAGACACATTAACTCCCATTAGCTACTGCTTCTCGCCAGGAGTAAGGCAGCTGATCAAAGGTGGAACACTGGGGAATCAGAAAATGTGGGCTTTGTTCAGATATCTTAAAAGTAGCAGGGATTTAATTATGCCATGGATTAGCAATAGTGCAGGAAAGAATAGACTTGCTGCTAGCCAAAGGTCTGAGATGAACTTGAAGACAGAGATCTCACAGACTATAAACTAATGAGATCAGAGGTAAGGATTCACGCAAAACGTATATTTGTCTTTAATGACGCAGCTGGAAAGGTGTTTAAAAAGTTTATGGGGAGAATTAATAGCAGCTAATGGCAGCTAATAGCACATTTTATTTGTAGGTGCTCTCTGCTTTGTTTTCGTAACCGATATAGCAAAGGTCTTCTTTATCATTTTATCTTCACTTACTGCTACAACAATCAATAAAAAAAATGTAAACAAATATTTAAAAAAAAAAAAACATTGTGACATTTACAGCTTTCTGTGGCCGCTATATGCTAATGCTAACAGTTTTCTTAATGAGGCACAAAAAGTAAACATTAGGGTTTAGAATATAGATAGATAGATAGATAGATAGATAGATAGATAAAGTTTTGTTTTAGCAAATGGTTTAGCAAAAGTCTTATCATTTGGTCTTCACTTACTGATATCATAATCAACAGAAAATGTAAACAAATCTTTTTTAAGCAAACATCGCCAACTTTACATCATAAATTCAGTGGGCGCTAACTGCTAATGCTAACAGATTTTCTAATAGATGCAAAACGTGAAAATTAGAGCACAGAATATAGGTTGATACACACAAAATACATATTTGTCTGTTATGATGCAGTTGGGAAGATGTTTTAAAAGGCTATGGGTAGAATTCACTTGTGGCAGCTAATAGCTAAGTTTATTTACATGTGCTGTCTGCATTGTTTTTGCAACCGATTTTGCAAAACTCTTTATTATTTCGTCTGTACTTACTATTACCATAATCAACAGAAATTGTGTACAAATCTTTAAGCAAAAATTGCAAATTTGTGACCTTTACAGTGTACTTTCTGTTGGCACTTACTGCTAATGCTAACAGTTTTCCTTAAAGGTGCAAAAAAAAGTGACAAAGACTTGATTATTTCAGCGACTGGTTAGTGGCCATTCCCACAGAATGTGTTTTAGCATTCCACTGCGGTGCTTTTCCACGTTTTTTTTCTACGTAAACGTGTAGTAGATGGACATGTTTGACCGCTGCGCTTGTGTTTTTTTGCAATTCTAAATTTAATTCAGCACTCAGATAAAAAAAAATAAAAAAAACTTTTTAAACACAAAAATGCCCTCTGTGTGAATGGCCTCAACCAATTTTGGTGGTTTGTGAAAAAGACGCTGTTTTTAATGCTGGAATATCAATAGTACGCAAAATTGGCACAAATGATTAGTGAATTAGCACCCTGTGTTTAAACAGACCTTATTGTTTATTTGTATTGTTCCAGCTTTTCGGCTTAGGATCAGCCCTGGGCACCCCATCTTCAGATTTAAGCCTTAGCGTGAGGCAATGACAGCCTCCTTTTCCTGCTCATTTAGCCCGCTAAATTCAAGGCACATACCGGCTGTAACAAAGTGACAGGTGGGACGCACGGCAAGACAGCAAGTTCGCAAAGGTTGGCTCTCATTAGGTTTCCAAAGCCCCACCGACAGGCCCGCGCAGCTGCCTCCTGATGCACGTTCATCTGCACCTGCATCTGTTAACTGCAACGAGACAGCGAGCTGGAGCAGACAAGGAGGACTCGGGAGGTGGGGGGCGGGTTAAAGGAAGTGGGGAAAACCATTTTTGAATCCCTTAGTCCACAGCGGGTGAACTTCCTGCCCTCAGCATCTTCCCGGCCTAACTCCTGTCATGCATACCCTGACACGCCGCACACTCCAGACTACGCGCTTTACGATCCCTAATCCCAATTAATGTCCAGGAGATGTAATGGAGAGAATCAAAAGAGAAGCTGTCCCAGAGATGGGGCATGATGGGAAAGGGGGAGTGTGGTGGAGAATGGGTGGGGGGCTGAACCAATTATTTTGAAGGGTATTAAGTCATCAGATTTACTTTTATCTTGATTGCATTGTGGAAGTCGTGCATAATTAATGGAGGGAGCTTATTAGGAAAAGATGATTAGGCAAATTACACAGGTGTCGGATGCATTTTTCATGATGAATTTTGCTGGGACAATCCTGTATTTCCATCTGTTCTGCTCCTATCAGAATGTCACTGCAGGGGAAATTAACGCGACGGCATCAATACCAAATAAATGAGGAGCTGACGGAACACAAAACAAAAGTAAATAAGTCTTTAGAGGTTGATGCTGAGCTACGTCCTTTTTCACTAAGTAACTCGATTTTTAGCAGTAGAAAGACTTCATCAATAAAATGGCTTTCTAATGGCCATTTCAGCCTCCTGTTTTATGACTGCATGGTGCATGACCCAACATGTGATACAAGTTCTTCTATCGATAGGCTGAGGTCATTTATGCTTTAAGGTTAACACACTTTTGACGCTTATAATGAAGACTTTCTTCCACTTAGCTCACTAAAAGGAATGAACATAAGGAAGGAGCTCAATATTATGACCCTTTTACTTCCTTTAGACATTAAATTGGGTTTATGGGTCATTCAGCAATCCTTCTTTTGTAATAGTACTTCAAACGTAATTCAACACAAAAGCTGTGGACATGCATGACGGTAAATGTGAAATGGTGCTCAACCCATTTTACTTTAACCTAAATGGATTTTCAACCAGGGGAAAAAAAAATGTAGTGAGGAATTTGATTTTATCTACCAACTCAATGAAGGCAAATTAAATTATGAAAGTTTTTTCTAAGGCACGGAGTTATTACATTTTAACAAAATACTACTAAGCCATTTTAGTATGTACATTTAGTATTACTTGCTTTCCCACAACATCTAGTGTTTTCTTCTGCCATTACAGTCATGTATATATACATATACAATCTGATGCATATTGTATTTATTTAAAACAACAAAAATAAAATTTATATGACCAAAATTCTGGAATCGTCAGCAAGCGGTGATTGTAAAGTATACAAAAGTGCAGATAATGTTTAGATGATTCAGAATGAATGGGACACCACATTTTATTCAAAATCCATTGGATATTGACTAGATATCTTAGAGAGACAGTTAACAAACCACAGATTATCGATTTTTTGGGAATTTTACAAAATTTCTGGAATTGGGCTTGCAAGATTGCCCCAAGAAAGAGGCAAGAATGAACCTGCCATCCTTCCTTACTCTTATTCTTTCCGACATCAAAGCACTTGAACTTGACAAATTTGTAATAACTTCGGAAATGAAATTTAAGAAATCAAATAAAGCAAACAAAAGAAGCATAATATTCAATTAAAAAAAAAAAAAAAAAAAAAAAAAAAAAAACAGTGCGGTGAAGTAAATTTGACCCAGAAATACCCTTAAAGAAAGTAACAAAACTGAATTTTGCTTTCATATCAATTCCTATCCCACCTATGATCAACTGAAAGTTTAAAACGGAATTTGAACAAACTCAAGTCTTTTTGCCTATATAATTTTCCACCCAAGGTTCATTGTTTCAAAGGGAAACTAGCCTGAAATATATTTGCATACCAACTAAGGCGTCTCTTATTGGCGTCTTACAAAACCTTGTCTTTTAGGTAACCCCTCACAAAGATCTATCCATACTGTCGTTCCCATATCTCCCCCACAATCTTACAACGGCTTCTTTCATTACATGAATCTTCTTCCATGTGTAGTGGGGTTCCCTAAGGAGCACTTCAAGGACCCCTCCTGATCATTAGACGCAGTGCGGTTCCTATTCTCACCTCTTGCACCTGTGCCACTAGTGACTCCTCATCAGGAATTCTTCCTCCTCTTGTTCTCCTCCTTCTGCAGGCCAGTCATTAAAGCCCTGTGTTCTCTTTTCTCTCACACTCCTCTGGTTAGTCTGCTATTCCTTTGTTTTGTCTGGGTGGCGTGCAATTGTTGTAAATCAGCCAAATCGCAGACATTCTTGTTTGGTCTGCTTAGGCATTTATTTGAGCTTCCCAAGCAAACATTCTCACCCGATGTGACTAATATGTAGGTGTGAGGCTTCAACCATCTGCCTCAGTGTGTGTTTAAAGGAAGGTGATAGAGTTTGTCTACACTATTTAGAGCAGAAGGTGCCTCTGCGTGACTTTTTAAGCACTATTTGGGTGGGATTAGTTTTCAAAACAACATTTTAGTTTCAGTTATTAACATAGGACGTCCAATTCGGATGGTTTTGGGTGACCTAACCAGTGCTGGGGGTAACAAATTACAAGTAACGCGAGTAACGTAATCAGATTTATTTTTTAACTAGTAACTAGTAAAGTAAATCATTACAATTTGGAGACTATATAAAATAAATAATATATAATAAAAATAATAATACTTATAATATATAATACTATCAAGTATAAAAATATAAACTACATAAAATAAAAATAATAGAAAATAAATATACTGTATTATAGACCTTTTTCACATTTCTGGTTTCTCAGCAGCGGAAGTCGTCATAGTTGGGAAAACTTCGAGAGCAGTGAATTGAAAAGTACCACAAATATATTTTTTTGCATTCCCATTTGCTCAGATAGCAAAAGAAAAACCATGTTAAGAGAGACTGATAACTGCAGTCATACAAGAGAACAATGTCAAATTTAATGTCCCTCCCATAGATGATGCATTAGAAACACCCTCGCATTAGTGTTTACTAGTTTTTTTGTAATTTGATGCAAAGGTGATATAAATGTACATACATTAAAATAAATCAAAATATAAAAAAACTTTTGAGGATTTATGATGCTAATGACTGTTGAAATGCATCATTACAGTTTTGTGAAAAGGGTCCATTTATAAAATATAAACTATATAATATAATGGTCAAGAATCAAGATGAATATTATACCTTGAACTGCTACAAGTGTATTCTGAATATAGAGATGGGACTTTCCTTGCAACTTTAATTCTCTTTATCCATTGGATTGGATGCCAGCAGTACTTGCACCAACTTTAATTTTACAAAGAAAGTTGGCAAAAAGGTCAAAATAAATAAACCAGAATTTAGCGTTAGTTATTCAACTGGAAGATCAACTAAGTTAGGAGAAGGGTTGTAAAAAAAATATAATATACCACAATCACATACATTCCTTCCCGAACAGGATTAGATTTCTCAGAGGACCCCTGAGTTAGCCAAAAACAGGACATTTTCTTCATAATTTTGTTGTGTGAGAAAACATGCTCAATTTGGATGGGATTGAAATCACAAATAAAATCACAACTACACAAATTTGTTCCCTCCGGGAAAGGCCTTAAACACCCTAGAGGTGCTGTTCCATTGGAGATGGGCGTGAGAAAATGAGTGTGAAGGGTTTGATGGATGAATGGACAGACATGAGACTGTAGAGGAGAAATTGGATGTGGCTCCTGTCTCTTGGCACTAACTGAAGGTGGCGCAGAGCTCCGTAAACACCCGGGTGCTGTTTCAGCTGCCTTTTTTTTTTTTTTTTTTTTTTTTTGCAAAGCATGAAATTAAAGCTATTTATAACCTGAGTGATAATTACATTATATTTATTCCATCATGATTAGATTCCTGCTTTTTATGATACAATGTCACAGTTTTAATTAAAACGTCTCTCAGGCAGCTCGGCTGGCCAACTGGACTGTTTGTTCATTTGCTCTAGTTTTCGAGGGGGTCTTTCTCGACTTTGCATGCTGTCAGTGTCAGGCACGCTTAAAACTGCAGATTGACTTGACCTAGAACACACAAACTTAAAACATAATGTTAATTTGGGTGATTTGTCGTCAATGTGTACATACTTTATTTGAAATTAATGGCATGAGGCTGTATTGAATAGACCTTGACCATCTGTCAAGCTTTCATTTGCCAATTTAATAGCTAATTGTACTGAAAATCACATTTAATTTCAAAGAACTGGCATGGGTCCTCTTAGATTTTTTTCAGCAAATTGGATTTAGAATGCAATTTCCTATAAATATATATACCGTTTCCACAAAATATATATATATATATATATATATAATAGGAATTTAAAAAATAATAATTTCAAAAGGATTTGGCTATTTTAAATATTGTATAAGGGTTTTTCAATAGGGGATTTAAAACCGAATCCCCTTACACTCTTAACGAAGAAAACAGTACTACAAGACTTTTTAAAAATAAATTCTCTTTGGTCATGTTTTATTTCGTATAGGACACCAAGTGACCCAGAACTGCCACTGGTGTTTGACGGCCCATTTTTAATCTTGAAGGACTTATGTTAGAATTATGAAACAAACTCCTGAGGTAGTTTAGAAAAGTTTTGAGTTAATGTTAGCAGTGATATTTGTGAAAAGAAAAAAAAGAATACGAGAATACCCTGTAGGTATTGTGCACTGAGACCTAACTTAGGGCGAAGAAAGAAGTAGGCAATACTCTGTAAATTTTTAATGGATGATATATACTCAATAATAAATAGCTGATAAATAAAATATGCTTACTTGTCTTGATTAAGGTGAGTGTATTCCCTTCCCCTGATGCCAACATGTCTTTGATTCTCATATCTGTGGTTGTGCAGTCCTCCTTCCTTTCTGTATTCAACATTTCCACTTTGTGTTGCACACTTGAAAAGAGAACGGCTCTTGGCTGGAGGGTTGTTGTACAGAAATGAACCGTAGAAACGTTTCGCCGAAGGCATTGGCTCGGGGTATTGTTGAAGCTGAGGCCACCCCGGATATTCATTCATGTTTTATGGCGAAGAGGCTACCGCTTTAAACGTGTCCCACTTGAGTGAGTTTCGGCGATACGGCACCAGGTGATGGAGTGGAGCGGTAATTAATACCTTGTGGATATTCCACATATCTGAAGATCGATCAAATCATGCAAAACACCACTAATTACAAGGCCCACCCAATGGATGCTGACCGCAGATGTCTCGGTAAGAGTGAGAAGCAACATGATTTAGGTTATGATTACACTGGATGCCCTGAAACATTATGTACTGGGATGTTTCTTTTTTTTTGGATTGACATGACATAGAAAAATATTAAAAGAATAAACACACCACTTTTTGGTAAACTACTCTTTTAGGAGCTGGCCAAAATTCAACTTGTCTGACCTGCTTGACGATTCATCAAGTTTATGATTTAATATCCCCTTGAACTATCCTTTGGCATGTAGTTTTGTAGCCCGACACAGTTCCCAGTTCAATGAGGTGATAGATATTCAAGTCAGAGAACTGCTCTTTAAACCCTGGGAGATAGAACTAAAGGATACAGGGGAGTAAACAGAATATATGGCCTTTAAGGTGATGTTTGGGTGCGGTGGGCTGCGCTTCTCAGTCCAGGGACACTAAAGGTTGCACACCTTTCTCTCGACAAAGACCCGAACAGTTTTGACAGTCCCTCATCAAACACCCTTCCTGGTGGCCAAGCAAAAAGACTACTAAAGGTTTTGGCAAAAAGTAAATCTGACCTTTTCTCAGCACTGAATGTATAGGAGAGGTTCGCTGGGAGCGCAGGCCTGAATCACAGCTGGTTTCCTCCACCTACAGTGAACTTAAAGTAAAGCCCAGATGACAGTTCCTGTTGAAAGACTGTTAGATGGTTAATTGCTCAGAACAACAGCCTGACCTTCTCAGTAGTTCCTGCACAGAATGTTTATGACACAATGGCTATCATTTATAGATCTTAGAATAGGCGGAGTTGCCTTTTTTACTTTCAGCTGTATGGGCAATTAACTATCAAGTCAGATATATTTTTGTCCCCAACCAGGGTTATTGGGTAAGTATCTGTATGCTACTTCCGTGCATTAAATCTGTGTAATTTTCCTGTATATGTCCAGGGTTTAAAATATACTACTTTCTAAAGTCAGATTTTGCTTGCATTTGACGTTTGGTGCTAATTTTGGACGCTGCATCTATATACAATCAAAGATTTGTTTTAACTCAAACTAACAAAGAAACTAACTAACTAACTAAATACATTTATGTCTACTCATAAAGAGCTGAAATGAAAAAAATACAGATAGTACAGATAGTAATAAATAAAGGAAAAAGGTAATACTAAAATAAATCAAATGTAAAGAAAAAAATTATTGTATTTTGTTTTATCAAGTCATTTATTGATTTATTTATTTTTCTATAATATATTTATTTATTTTAAAAAAAATTTCCTTGCAGATTTGGGCCTCCATACATGACTCTATTAAGTGACTGCCACATTTTCTGTGGCAATTCCTAAATTAGGAAAAAATATCAGATTTTTGAATTATTGCTCAATTAAGCCACCAAATTGAATTATAATGATATGATATTAAAATAAATATAAAATTTTATATTAACATATAGTAATTTGTTTCTTTAAACCAACAAATTAATTAAATAATTTCAATTTAAATAAATACAATTTTCTGTCTACACATAAATAATAAAATAAATAGAATTAAATATAAATATAGAAAATAATAAATAAAGGAAAAAATTAATACAAAAATTAAGTTAAATGGAATTAATATTTTATTTAATTTTATTTTATTTTCCATGGTGTTTCATATATGAAAAAAATAATAATCAGATTTGTGAAATATTACTCGCATTAAGCCACCAGATCAATTCATAATAATATCATATTTAAAAGTAATATAAAAATATATATTAATAATAAGACATAACAAAATTGCATAAATGTCATTGACAGGTACGTGAAAGAGTCATTTGGACCCAACGTATTCTGCTTCAAATACACTGTCTGCCACTAAACTCCAGTGTCTCCATGATCTCAATGGCCAGATAGCAACTTAACCTAATGTTATTAAAATTATCTTTAAAGGAATTTAAAATACTCCTATTTTAATGGTCTTCTCTTCACAAGTATGCTTTCATTATGATGGTGAAAATAACATATCATCAATAAACAAAGACCTTTTCACTACATGGGCTTACTCAAGGGACTGCATTAAAAACACTCTAGTTAATGAACACCTTTTCAGAAGTTGCATGTTGGAATGTCTCATTATGCCGCACTTAAACTGACTGACCTTTCATTTTTGGAGGACACATACCTCTTAGTAAGCCAATCCCGGTTGGCTCACTGAAGTTGAAGTGATCCCATATGTAGCACTGTTTTCAACTGATGTGTCCAGTTATTAACACCACCTTGTAATTAGTAATAGTTGCAGTTTCTGTATAAAATTTAATGCAATTATTTATATCTTTAACAGAGCGTATTTTTGAATTTTTGTTTAATCACAACCTACAGTAGGACTGCATAATTAATGGAAACAATCACAATTACGCAAATGAACTAATCATGAAAGGTGTATATTGCAGCATTCCATCTAAATACGATGTATCAAAGGTTTCTATTTACAACAGGATTTTGCAGCATTGAACTTTGTAGCCAATCACAGATGTTTCTGTTGAGCACATGAATGGAATGGCCAATCAGAGGCATTTACTTCACCAGAGCAGAAGAAATTTACTCAATGCCACTCAAAACACCAAAGACTTCAACAAATATCTACGCACCAAACTCTCATTATGACTAACAAACTCCTAGAAACAATGTAAATAAGCTATATAACAAGAATTTTCACTGAAGTGCAGAACTACAACAAAACACAACAGCAGTGCTATTCTTATACATACATACATACAGAGCTGGGAAGTAACTGATTGCATGTAATCTAGATGACGCAATCAGATTCCAAAAATGAAGTGCATGTAATTAGTTTAAATTACATTTTAAAATACTCATAATCAGACTACAGTTACTTTTAACTGATTACTAGATTGCATATTATTCAAACAATAGCAATTATTTATAATTTAATGATTCTCCCTAATTCCTCTTTTTCAACTTTTCAGTATTCCTTTCTAAAATAGCCTACCACTTATTTACATTTAGAAAGTCTTTTAGTTTTGTGGACATTCACACAAAGAATTTTCAATTTTAAAATGCAAAAATTCATGTAAAATTCAAATTCATGATTTTAAAATAAATATTTGAATGATTAAGTATCACATTTGCATGTTCACTGTTCTCTGTGGGTCACATGACATGCAGGTAGACAAATAAAATATTGTAATTTTTAGTAAGTGTTTTACTTTGATCGATTTTATTCTAAAATGACTTGTTTTTATGATTTAATTATTAACTTTCATTAAACTCACAAAGCCCCTGCAGTCCCTTTACAAACCTCGGTTTGGGAAACCTTGACATAACGTAATATTTAATGCACTTGATGTTGTTAATTACAATGAATGGAATATATTTTCTTACTCTTTGTATTTTTTATATCAATATGGTATGAGATTATCCTATTCAAATAAATGTAATAAACGACTTGGGTCAAAAGTGATCTAAAAGCATTCAAAAAGTATTCTGATTACATTATATACAGTATGTACGTACACACACACACACACACAAATGCAATTTTCAGTTAACTGTTAAAAAGTTATATTAATACAGTGCATATTAACTGCTTAGATACCTTTTGTTATAAACATATCTGACACAAAAACACCAACTTATACCTTAAAAAATGTCTTTTGTGTGGACAATAAGCAACTGTGTGATTATTCATAATGTTAAAGCATTGTAATTTCACAGTATAATAGAAGCCATTAGCTACTCGGCTACTGTAAAACAGACACATAAAAAGTCTGGCTCCCTCGTCTAGGTTACCTTGCAGGTGGCCTGTGGTGCTGTTTTCTCTGTTTCTAGCTGGTAAGTGTTTGAAGGTACATTTGAGGATGGGGGAGGGGGGGTGGGGGGGTTACATACAATCACAAGTCCTTAATAGCTCAATCTGAGGCCAAGCAGCAATTCTATTTTTAAAGGCAGTCGCGGCGCTTTCATTAATGAGCACGCGGCCACCTCTCGCCACGGCAGTCGTCTCCATTGTGAAGTCTGCCACTCCGCTTTCATTAAGCTCCCACACTCTGACGGAGACAATAGAGCAATTCCAAACCGCGCTCAAGGTAATCTTTATGGAAGGGCGGAAAACAATGGGGCGCCGAGGGGGAGTTCACATGGTAATAAGTGGACAAACCCAGAAGCGATTAACTCTGTTGTAATCCCATTGAGTTCAATCAAAGGAAGCAAGCGGGGACTTTTTCAGAAATCAAGCGAACAGTGTCGAGCCAAAGGAAATGGCTGACTTTGAGTGCGGCACCTGTAGAAATCCTAGATATATGCCACTTTGGTTTCTTAGTTTTGATGGTTGGTGGAAGTTTGTAAAACTCTAGCTGGTTTGAACTTTCCCAAGTTGGACTGTAAGGAAATGATTCGCCATATGCTTGAACGTGAATGCAATATTGAGCTTCGATTGCTTGGGTAACAGTAGTGGACCTAGTTATTGAATTGATACACTTGTACAATAGTATATCGTTTCGTTTTCTCCACAGGAAATTCAAATCCAGTAATAGATTTGGTGTTTACTGAAATCATGCGCTGTGCTTGTGATATTTGAATATGTGACCAGTCTCTCTGTCACATAAAACATTCCCATAAGAGGAAAGATCAATTCCTCATCATCACAATAGCAATTCATAGGGACCCCGAGCTATTGATTTGTGGGAGTGTCTGCAGACCATTGGAGACCATTGGAGACATGGACTTAATGAGAAATCATGGAGCACTGCAACATTTGTTTTGTTTTTGACACAACGGAAAGTATGACCCTCGGATCAATGAGGGACAAAGAAGATTGACTGAGAAATCTGATTTTTATCATAACTTACACAGCACTTTTCCAGTTTACCGTAACTGATACAAGCTAAATATCGCAATCTTTATGTACTTAATATCTGACAGCCTTAACTTGTCCTCCTCTATTTATTTTCCCACACAAGATGAATTTTGTAAAATAAATGAGCCCCTCTACTTTAATACTTTTGACGTTAATATGTTGGTTGTCGCTTGCCTAAGGTGGTAAATGCTACTGACAACAAATCTGTCACATCATTGGAAGAGAATCAGAATTGGTTCTCTTGTGAACTAAACTAATATTCAAAGCAATTTATGAAGTCCAACAACTTTAGGTTTGAGGCGAATACATTTGAAAGGGACACATTTAATAGAAGAAAGTGCGATTAAAAAGATGTTTCTCTCAAAAATGAAAATTCTGGCATCGTTTAATCACCCTCATGTCTTTGCAAAAATGCATGATTTTCACTCAATGGGAAACAAAACTTTCAAACTCAAAAAATAACAAAAGCTACACCGAATACGGCAACGAAACCCTCAAATGTCATGATGGTTGATCACATTATGTGCAAGAACCAATTAAGTTTGGAATCAGCTGACATTTGAGGTTTATATTAGCATATTTATGCAACTTTTTTGAAAAAGTGTGGGGTCCCTTGACTTTCATAAGGACAGAATTTCTTCAAAATATCTGTCATGTTTAGCAAAAGAAAACAAAACAATTTGAGTTTGGAATGACATCGAGGTGAAAAAATTATCACAGAATTTGAATATTTGGGTGAACAACTCATTTAAATCATTGTCATTAAAAATGGCCACTTTCAGTAGTCCAGAGACAACAGCGTTAATAATAATAATAATAATAATATGGAATATAATAATACTTACAGTCAATGCCTTGATAATTTTCAAATAAATAATAATAATTATTTTTATTATTTTTATTATTTAAAATACCAAGAGGTAAACTGAGATATTGCAAGTGGTGGCGAAGCTGTTTGAAACTTTTTGTGAATGTACCATATAGCTACATACTGTGACAGACAAGCTAATAAATAAACAAAATGATAAAATAATAATCTATAGTAAAATATAATACATAATAAAAATATAATATATTAAAATTACAATGCTATATAATCTCATGTGTAAGGATTTAATGTAATTTTTATTTAATTTTGGGGGGGTGAGCAATCCATTTAAATCAATGGCATTAAAAAATGGCCACTTTCATTTGTCCAGAGACGATGGTGTTAAATAAGAGGACACTGTGTACCACAAGGTTATGAAACCAGGAGGAGGCAGGGACCGAGGTAAGATAGTATTGATAGTATGGGAAATACGATCCCCCACCAGTCTGTCCTAGCATTTGGAGAGACAGACAGCAAAAGAGAGACTGAGACAGGTACTGATCAAGAGTCTCCTTGCCGCTTTCTATCCCTCTGCTCTGCTCTGTTCTAATCAGCATACAAGCGACAGGCGTCCTGTGTTACAGCGGCTTGGCTGCCATTCCAGTGGCTATTGATGAGACTTCGGAGCAGGGGGGCGGCCCAGCCCAACACTTTCTCATCTAGTGCTGGAGTCAGGCCGTCTGTCCGCCGCCCATCCAAAATGAGACACCCTGAATTTAATCTGAAACGGAGAGGGGGTGGCAGGCAGGAGTTGGTGTATCATATCAACTCCTCTGATAGTGCCTCTCCTGCTTTCAGTGAGGGATTGGAAAGTGGCACCACTTTTTAAGCCAGACTGATCAATGGCGCTTATGTATTGGGTCGAGCAGCATAGAGCAGATGTATGGTTCCACTTGTCTGCTCGCAATTAAAGGGGGAAATAGATTGCCAAAGCATCGCACGGTAAGACGAACCCGTATGGGTGTCTGGTCCCACCGGAGCCATTTGTTTTTGAAGTTTGAGTGTGAAAAGGCAGTCTTTCCCTCTGAGGTGAATGTGAAGACATGTACTCGCACTATTAACATCATTAATTCAGCTTTGGATTCAAAACTCTGATTTAATACTTTGTTTTTAGAGGCAATCAAAGAAATGTCACCCGGATTTTTTCTAGATAGTGGTTACCTTGTTACAGCAATGCACACCCAAGTGCTATGTGAAAAAAAGTATGCAGTTTTATTTTTCCATGTGTTATTTGTCATTCCTGACTGATATAGAAATCTTTGTTCATCTCTAATAACTCTAAATGCTTCTAATTGGCCAGTGTCCTACAGAGTTAAGCTCCAAACTGAAATCAAACACACCTGAATGAGCAAGGACTCTTCAGGATTACTTGGAAATTATAGGCAGGTGTGTTTGATTCGGGTTAGAGCTAAACTCTGCATGACACTGGCCTTTCAGGGGCAGAACTGAATAGCCATTTCACAATGTAAGATGGGAATGGATAAAGTGCTGAGCATTACACTCTTGCTGCTAAAAGATGTTAACAAAACCTGAGGTGAATGAATGAATGAAGGTGAAACATTATTCTGTTTGCTCTTAAAGTATTTTAGCATATAAATGCTCATTAGCCTGAGACAAGTTTGTACAACTCACTTATTATATTATTAATTAATATATTAATAAAAATAATTTACTTTTTACACTGTTGCTGCACAATAGTCAAAGGCAATATTAAAACACTGAATGTAAAAAATAATAATATAGATATATCAACATGAAGAGGTTTCAGATCACTATAAATTTACCCATATAGCGCTTTTCACAAAAGAATTTTGCTAAATTAGTTCAATCACTGGACTGGAGCATGTATGGATGGATTGAACTGGCAAGCAAACAGCCATTAATTGGCCAAAATGCCTTTCAAGACCAGTTTAACCCCTGGGGAACACTGTTTTGACTTGCTGATACTATTATCATCCTATTTACTCAAAGGTGTTACTTTGGTTTAAAGTTCAAGAACCACTAAATGGTTAACATTTCACAAAAGAACAAACTCCTTTCTGTTACTAGACCTGTATAGCTGGATTACTGTTCTATTAATGAGCCGCAAATACCAGTGTTTGTTTTGACGTGACGGTATTCAGGTCACTTCGAGTTGACGGCCATCCCATTTACACTCCCTCAGGCCACATATCAGGTAATTAGGGGTCACACGAGAGAGGGGTTAACAGACCTCACTTGGCGTGAAGGAGCGCACCGCTGCACCTCTCTTTTGATGTCTCGGCACTTGGCCCTCCCCTCTATCCACCTGAATGTCAACCAATTGGGACAGCACAAGGGCTTGACATTATGTCTGCGGGTTATCATTATGTGTATTTTTTTCGTTCCAACTGATCGATCGGCTCCCATCCGCAGAGGTGCTTCTAGGGGGAACTGTCATCACTAGTTAGGGATTGACCAGTGGGGATCATTAAGAGAGAGCCCAGGCTTGGGGGAAGCTTTGTTGGGAGGTGGAGGGGATGAGGGAGGGGAGCTTTCTGAAGAAGCCAAGCCTTTCTCTTTTAGCCTCCTGGACTTGCTTGACCTTTCACTTAGGGAGCAGCTGGAGCCGAGAGATATTTAATTGAATGGAGTCTTCAGATGTATTTTGGAGAGAACGATGCAAGTGAGAGAGCACTGGAGATAGTGCCAGCTCGAGATGAGCAAGCCCAGCCAGGGGAGAGCGAGAGAGAGAGAGCGAGAAAAAGACAGAACTGCAGAAGGAGGCACAGAGGAGAGTTTGCTTGACCTTCAAAGCCTAATTGATAGGCTTTTCATAGACCTTGTTTGAGATGTGCGTGGTCCCTGTTGTTCGGCAGCCCCTTACAACTCCTGGAGAAGTACAAAGTCAACTGCAGGTAGGGAGCCCCTAGTGGCCCGGTACAATCAATAGCGAGCAGGCAGCGCTAACGAGGGCTACAGTCACTCTCGGGCTCTTGCAGACGGCATTAACGGGCAGAGGCAAGCTTAATTCCACAGCCGGCGCTCATTAACGCGGCCAAATGTGGTGAGATTAAGGAGGACGTTTGTGGACGAGCAGATGCGGGGTTGTAGCTCCGAAAGATCTGGAACAGTATTGAACTGGACCTCAAAGGCATAGTAACAACTCAACTTTAGTCGTAATCTACTTGGGAGCCTCTAACTTTCTCTAACATATTCCGCTCCCCTGGTTTCTGGCATCGGCCTGTATTACGCCGAGGCTAACGCTTGAGAATGACAATTCAATTTTTGTGAAATCCCTCCAAGCAGCTTGGTAAAAGACTGGGGCTTAAGGTCTGCCTGAAGCCCCTGGAAGTGACAGGGGAGGCATAAGAGGTGGAAGCCTGGTCCTCATTGTCTTTGAGAGCAATTTAATTAGGCTTAGTTTCCTCACTGTGGGCCAGGGAAGCGAGAGAGAGCGAGAGAGAGGACGAGCACAAGTGAAACAGAGACCAGCGAGGTTCCTATAGGCTCTTGTGAAAGCTGTAGCCTTGGACACACAGAAAGGATTTCATAGGGATCATGTACGGAGATCAACAGATAAGCAGCTAATTTTGTGTACTTAGGGGAGCAAACGATTGAGCGCAGCCCCCTCCGGAATTCCACCAGCGGAGAGGATGAAAGGCAGAAGCCGAGCCGAGATCTTAGACTGTTTCGGCCATTAATGCTGATCTCGAAAATTAAAGATTTATACCACTTGATAGAGCTCACTAACGGTACATACCGGAAGAGAGGAGCTCTCATTAAAAACTATCTTGAAAAGCATTTTAGTGGAATGAAAGACGTACCGTAATAAAGATCTACTTTGGGCTAATTGGTTAGGTTAGAGTTGGTATCCTTCATTTCCTGAATAGGCTTCCACCTGCTTGACAATTAAACTTCTGAGGTACAACATAAATCACACATTTCGCCACAAGTCATCATATTTGATATGAGAGCTTCAGTAGATGTGAAAACAAGTTATTGTAGTCTAATCATTATGCAAAGCTATCAAATGGCATCAAATATAGTGCACAAGTCAACTTTATAGCATTTTTTTAGTCTGGTTTTGAAATTGAAAGCATGTAATCATCATAATTTTTAATGACTTCTTTCCAGCCGATGTCATTCCTCAGTTGACTGAAATTGGTGACAGTTGGTGATCCAATCGATTTTTGATGGGTAAAATAAAGTTTTATGTTAATTGTCCAGTTTTACGTGCAAATGCATTAAATTATGGAAGTAAAATGGGATGCAAACCAATCAACACATGCAAAAACTCCCTAAGACAACCAATCACAATAAAGACTATACACTTTTAGAAAACTTTACTTGTTACCTGAAAACTAAATTTTTATATAAGGACTACTGGAAAAACAGTCCAACCTAGTCCTGATTTCATTAAAAGTAGCGCAACTCTTTCAGAGAAACCAGTTTCTAGAGTTCTAGTTTGAGCTCCTACTTTGAGCATTTTATGTTTCATGTAAAACTTTTAACACATACATGTGGCTAAGCTCCTAAAAGTGACATTATATCGCCTTGTTATGCATATCAAGCAAATAAAAAGAAATGCAGCTAAATTACCCATGAAGATGTGCGTCTGGCAACCAAACCCCTCATTTATATATTCATTCTGTTCTTGTACTTCTTATCAAAATGGGACACGGTTTACGCAGGGACCCCATCCCTCTAGACTTAACAGATCTGTGACAAACATGAATCAGCATGTTCTTATTAATTCCAACCTTGATGTTTAGCATATGCTGCCAATCAAAACCCCTTCCAAACCCAAATTCAAAGTTTCCTTTTGCGGTGTATTTTCTTCCACGGTACAAATCTGAGGTTTGGAGTATGATTAGTTGGCTGTAATGTAATTTTTAAACTGCCAATGTAAACTCTCTTTTTCTCGTTTTCTATATATATTTAAACTACAAACTACTACTTCAATAGTATTGATTTTCTGTTGGATAGGCAACTGCAGCCACGCCCTCAGCTGAGGTGGACAGTGGACTCACAGGAGTCCAGCGAAAGTCTGCGGAGCCGTCCATGACTCTGTTCTCTGCAAGAGGCCAATCCTCAATGTTTAATCAAAGGCAGGATCTGGCATGTTGTTGGTGTTTTTTTCACAGAGCTCCACCTTCATTCTGTACACGGTTGTGCTTTAGAAAGATCAAAACGTCCAGATAATATGATCTGTTGCCAAGATTGATAATGAGCATCTAAATGAGTTTGGCCCATTAAATGTACCTCTGGATAATGAATAAATAATTCACCTAACAACCCTGATGTGATCCCTAACTGGATTTTGAAAAAGAAGCCCGGCACTTTTTTCAGATAATCTCCAAGCACCAATCTATAACATACATTTTACAGTAAATCAAGTCCATATGTTGTTACAATATTGTGAGGCGTAGCGCAAAAATGGCTGCAGGTGCATTACGAAATTAACTTATGGTTTTCCTCAATAATAATGTAGCCTTTAACTTTGTTTATTAAGCACAGACTTGTGTCCTCGGTTAATTAAGGCATGCAGTCATAGCAATGAAACCTCTAAACTCCACTTTGCAGAAGCCAGAGCCTTTGAGCGATGAGAATGAGTAAAGAGTGAGCGAGAGTTCACAGAGAAAGAACCTAAGAGAATGAAGAAGAAGGCTTTGCTGAACTAAGTAAACAGAGCAAGGCTTTTTTGCTAGTTAATCGCAGGAGTCGTTTTAGAGTTGTGTAATTCATTTCAATTGCTTTGTGACATTTGAAGAACCACAGCCTTAATCACCCTACCTTGACTCTTTGTCCAATAATTATTCAATTATAAAACCTAATTGACAACCGACATTGTCTTTTATTGCTTGATTTATTGGGTAATTGCACTGCTGCTAAGAAATGCCCTTCACCCGGGACTGTGAATAGTTTTGTAAGCGTAACTCTTGTCATGCCGATGAAACACGCTGGGGAACAAAAAACGAAAAATGAAGAGGATCCTTCAACTGTCAAACAAGCTCTCCTGACGTGTTTACGTCCTTGTTCGTAATTATGGCACATCAAAAAAGTATCTTTTGTTTGTGACATTAATTACAACATCTGCGGTGCATTAAAAAAGCCGAAAATGCATCCAAGTGTAGAGTACTTGTGTTTAAACCCTCACCAGTTGAAACAACGGCGCATGTCATAGGTCGGTTTGGTGTGGTCCCAGAGTGGACCACTTAAGCGTTCCCTTGTCCTTTGCCTAGAAATGAAGGTTTTCGCTCCCCACAGTGGGTGAGAGAGATTTGCGTGTGCTCTTCCCACACATATATCTCATCTTTCATTTCCTTTGATGACTAGTGGGAGAAGTTTCCCTCTGCAAAAGTACTCTTGAAAATAATAAATCATGAGAGTTTCTTCCTGCACTAATTGACATTTGACAACATCATTTGCATAATGATTCAAAACACCCTCGAGGGAGACGCTTAAAAGGAGGGAAACATTATGGATTTGCTAATTAGCTATCGTCAATTCTTTTTTTCCCCGCAGTTGTCGTCGTTAGTTGGAACGCAGTAAGTTGATCAGACAACCGTAGCCTTTATGACAGTCATCATCACCATTCAATCAGGGTTATTGGTGATGCTGTCAAGAGGATGCTGCATTTTCCTTGCAGTGGCATTAATCTAGATTCCAAGTTTTAAAGTAGGGAATCTTGTTTCAAATGCATACTCATCTTAAATTCACAGTAAAATAATAAGAGGTTTTAACCATACACTATATAAAAACATGGACATAGTGTCCGTGACGTCACCCATAGGCTTCCGAAGAGCGTTTTTGAAGCTCAAAGTGGGCGGAGGCGGCCATTGCCATTTTGGCAGCATGTCACTCCTGGATAATCGAGAATGGGCAAAGAGGCAGGAGCTGGCTGCTGAAACCACGCCCACCTAGCTCGACGACAGTGTCAGCAGCGGCAATTTAAACGGATGAGTTATATGAAGGGCAACATTAGCTATACAGACCAAAATACATTTTTGAACCAGGCTGTAAATGCTGTAAAGTTGGGCATTTTAACATGGCGATTCTATGGGATTGACTCCCTTTTGCAGCCAGCCTCTAGCGGCCAGTTGACGAATTACAGTTTAAGTCACTTCCTTGTTGGCTTCACGAGAGAAAGAGGGAGGTTTGCTGCTTGGTTTTAACCCATTTTAAAATGATATTACCTGCATAAGACTGAGTGAAATTTTGAATTAAATTTTGAATTATATTAAAATGTCAGACTTTGTTAACTTTCCCCTCTGTTGCTGTAATGACAGCAGCACTATAGTTTTGTCCACATTCAACTTTTTAGTACAATCATTTGTCACTTTCATGGCTCATTTTAAACAGAACATGCTACAGGTCAGCTGTATAAGGCCCTTTTGGTTGGAGTGCCATTGTGTTTTTGTTTACCTGTGTTTGTGGTTGAGAGGTGCTTGATAAACTGTTGTGCCATCTCTCTCTAAAGAGGCTGCACTGATTTCCGCTGTAAAACTGAATGTATGATCTGTAAAAGCATTAACTTGTTTGATGGAGCAGGTTGTTTGTTTAAAACGCCTGCTGCTAAAGTGTGAGGTGCTAATAGATGTTGCCTCTTTAAGTGAAAATAGATGAAATCTCAATTCCCAGGTGTGACTCATTCATTAATTTTTAACTATAAACATTTGACAGAAAGACATTATGCCTGTGCCTTTCATAACAAGCCAGATTCTGTCTACAGTATGTTCACCATTTAAATGTACAATATGAAAACTATTACAGAAGTATCTCAAGAAAATAACAGAACACATCACCAAATATTTGACAATAACACCTTGCAAATACCAGAAAGAAAGAAAGAAAAAAAGAAAGAAAAAACTTATCACAAACACCCAAAAATGTTCAATAAACTAAATGTTGAGTATCTTAGATTTTAGATAAAATTTTGTCAGTTGACAAAATATCGCAGAAAATGAATCAAAGCCAAAGTAGTACCTTCTATTAAAAAATTTGTAAACAACATGCGATAGTGGCCTTCTTCACAAATTAGTTGAGTGAATGTTTCAATGACTCACTCCTGAATGCAGTCATTTATTTTGTTACTGAATGAATTAGCATTTTTTAATAATTCACAACTCATTCATTATATGGAGTCAAGTGTTTTGTTTCTGAACAAATCATACAGACAGTTATTAATCTGTGTATCTTTCGTTCACTCGGTTTTTTTTATTTAACATTGTAGAAAAATATGAAAAAACGGCTTATGAGTTATTCACACAAGCAGTAATTTACGAATGACTTACGAAAGTAAGTCATTCATAAATACGGTCAAATGATTAATACCTGAACGTATTTCTTTACTGAATTAATCTGAATTAATAAATTAATTTTACTATATGAAAGAATGAATGAATTAATTAGTGTGTATAATATCTAAATATAGATATTTCTTATGTATATAGGTATGTAGCTATTTTGTTTTGTTTAGAGGCTTGAACTTGTGTCTGTTATTGCTAGAGTCTGAAATGATTGTCATCATTGTCACAGTCTGTTTGTTCAAGTTTGTGGTTCAAAACTTTTCAAATGCTATTCAGATGAAAATGTGTTCCAATAAAATTAATCATTAGAGCTGCAGACTAACACAGAATAGCAGCAATATTCCGCTCTGATGTACCCTCAGATTTCACCTTATATGCTCAAAAGTCCTCCGTCTGTCCTCCAAGTTCTGCCACATGCTCAATTAAATCGAAGCGATAAGTTCTAAATTGGTCGGGAAGCCAACAATGGGCCAACGGTGCCTACACTACACTAACATTAACAGCCATAAACAAATTTGACTCTCAATTGTACAGTTCATATGATTTGTTTTGCCAACAACAACTGCAATATTATGGAAGCAAGGTGCATACTTTTAATACAAATTTAAAGAGCAAAAAACGTCCCATTTTTGACTGTCAGTGCAATTCTACATTCGATTTACTTTCTGCCACTTGCTACATACTCAACACAAAGGGCAAATATGGGGAGTAGTCAGAATAGCAGCTCGCCTCTTTTCCATCCATTCTGTCTTGGCAGTTCCTCCACAGAAGAAAGAAATTAGTTAAGGTACCCGTAGAGAGAGGCCTCAAAACACAGAATAAGTGTTTATACTCGAGGTGAATGTAGAGGCCAAGTTATTTTGTAAGGTTAAGAAAACATGACCACTGGAAAGAGCAACCACAAGAGAAGCTGTGAAATAATTTCCTGTCAAGGGCATAAAACGTCTCTCAATTGAGGTAAACATTTCTACTTTCAAAAGCAATTTATTTCCTAACAACCGCTGAAGTTGACAACATATCTCATGTTGCTTTTCCCCTGAATTTTCATTGTGTTGTTTCTCTTCCCTCCAAACCCTCATTTTCACAAGTTGCTGTTTACCACCGGCTTTGTCTTGGAGCCAAGATCTCAGATCTGCCAGCACGAAATCACGTGTGAAGAAAAGCGGTTTAGGGTCAATGTAATATTGTTCTCGTTAAATGGGAACAGATCTCCTCGGAATTTCAGTGTTTTGATAGTTTGTTCATTGTCACACTCGTTATTTTCTTGGTGATCACCACTTAATGAGCATAATAAAGTGATTCAGCAGTTTTAAAAACAACTGGTGCAAGGATATTATGTGATGAATCAGTCATGTGCATCCTCATTTTAATTACTGAACAGAAATACACTGATTGAAATCCTAATGTCCTACCCCCCCCCACTCTCTCTCTCTCTCTCTATATATATATATACATACAGTATATGAATTTGCACATATGGACCCCCAATATCACCTGATTATCTCGGTTGATTTATTCCACTCAGGAAGAAAAAAAAATCAATTTCTGGGTCTCTCGACCTTCTCCAATGTGGAATTGGTGGCTCTGGCTGTACTTCAGCCGAATGGGACTTATCTCCTCACTTATCAATTTGGCTGAGCGTCCACCTCTCTGGCAGGTTGGTCCTGCCATACTCCTTCCACACCATGGCTTAAAAAAATCCCACTTTAACACATTAGACTTCCCATTTCAGCCAGATAATTACACAATTATCCGGCTTCACACCAAAAAAAATCCATCCAGGGGTAATTGGTGCGGAAGGGAGGGGGGAAGCTACCCAGATTCCACTGCTCTTCCTGAGAGAGGGTCTAGGGGAACGAATGCAGATAAGTCAAGCAGAAAAAGAAGGGAATGAAAAAACGGGGGAGGAAGAAAACCTAAACACCTATTTGATTTTAATCTCGCCACTTTGCGCGCATTTAAAGAGCCTTCGTCAGTTTACTGGCGCCGACTCCTGCCAATAAGCTGTTATCAATGTTGAAAATGAAAATTTTAAATGTCAGTGTGGGTTCTGCATTGAAGAGCAGTAACAGGTGCTTAGCTCCTGGTGAACCGGAATAATGTCCCCATTATTGGTTGCTCATGGAGCTGTTACAAGTCGCTTTGTCGTGGTTCTGGGAAGACCATTCTCCTGGAAGAGCAAGCGTAGCTCAATTATTTGGCCAGAAACACAAAACGCCCGCTTTCACTGCACCTTCGCATCAGCACTGTCTATCATGTATGAAATAACCTTGATAAAAGTAATTGAATTTCTTTCTGAAAGGATTAACGAGTGGTAATTGCAGGAAACAGAGGTGCTGAGCAGAGATATTCTCACTTACAGCCGGGAACAATCGGCCCGGCTTTCTCATCTCCAGACACGCCGCATCTTTTTAGAAATCGCTGGGAAAACAAGTGAGTGTGTCTGAAAATAAGATTTCCACTCAAATTCCAGCGGATGGCCTGATTAACATGCGTGCTCGTGCACCTCTAAATGTGCTGAGATGGTCTTTAAACAAGATTCAACACTTTTAAACCCCAGCAGACTTAATTAAGGGTGGGACCTTGCGCACGAAGGGGGAGGGGAAAGAGACGACGAAGCAGGAGGAAGAGAAGAAGGAGTTTCGCACGGGGTGTGTTTTTGTAGCACTTTCTCACCGTTTCCCGCAATAAACGGCCTAAAGCTTCCCCTTTTAGCTCAGCGCGCTCACACCCACGTTCGCACGCGCACATGCTCACACAAAACCTTGACTTAAAGTCCCCATTACTTCTCCAAAACTGTCTGAAATATCAAACAATGCGCTGCCGGTGGGGGGTGCGCGGTGTGGAGTTAAATCGGCCCAGACTCATTTCCATACAGCTTTACATGTTTCAAAAAGATATGCATAATTACAGGGTTTGTACATAATTGCTCCAACACATTGGAAAAAGCCAGGTTTGTTCTTTTTTTAAATGTTGGCTCTGCGGCTCAGAGACTTCGCTTCTCTTCCGTTATGTGGCTCGAACAATTAAAACAATACGGATGTCTTGGAAAGGAGCTCAGCTCTCATTATCGCCTTCTCTTCTCCTGCGTCAGAACATTTACGGCTTAAAAGAAGGCCCTGGCACCTTGGCATTGAAAGACACTCTTTTTTTGGGCTCCTTCCCTTCCCTTTTGCGTTTCTGGAACAGTGCGGCGTATGTGTGTGGGGTGGGAAAAAAGAAAATGTAAATAAGATGGAGTTTGCGACAGCTCTGTTCTGTTCCAAGAGACGAACGTCTGCATCTGAAGCAATCAAAAAAGGCTTTTCTTAAAGAGTTTCACCCATCTTATTCTGACTCTTTGAACAGATGCACACATTGTTTGACTTGATACCAACACGCTCGACTCTAGAGGACAAAAAAAATCGGAATGTGATTCAGGCAAAGGATGAATATTTGACTTGAACTTTTAACATGAAGGCAAATTGAGACTCGCTTTTATCGTTCCTTAGCACGCTAAGAAACTGGGAATAGTACCACTACGACTCATAATGATATGTTTGGAGAACTTCGTATTACATTTACGCATGGGAATTCTATAGGACCAGTGAAAATCGGATTTTTTTAGAGGAAATCTAGAGTAAGGAGATTTTTAATGTGTAATTTTGAAGGAATGATTCACCCAATGACGACAGTTCTGTCATTGTTTATCTCGTTTCAAACCTGTGAATCATCATTGTGCAGCTCTTTTCTTTAGAATGAAAGATCAAGCTGACTCTTTAGATAGAAAAATAAAATGAAAACACAATGGCCACATTAAAATAATAATGCCTTAAAAAACTACATTTTGAGAATAAAGCTGTAATTTTGAAATTGGACTAGAATAGATGTCAATATTAATGTCAGAATTACAAGAATAAAGTCATATTAAAGTAGTAATAGTTTAAATAAGATAATGTAATTAAAATATCTAAATTTTGAGAATGTCATAGCTTGATGTCATAATTTTTACAATACTTTTATGACAAAGTCAAACATTAAAGGATTAGTTCACCCAAAACTGAAAATTCTGTCATCATGTACTCATTCAAGTTCACCTGATTTAGTGTTGACTAATGATTCAGTCATAGTAAACCTTGTGTTAACAGCTCACTAGAGGGGAAGATTAGCAATGAACAGTGACTTCGATATCAGCATGTTCCTTAAACAAAGCTTTCAAATGGGTTTATGATAAAAGAGCTGCATGGAGATTTTTCTATATATGCACTTCATATACCACAGAAGACAGAGAGTGATACAGGTTGGGCCAATGACATAAAGGCAAATAAATAATCATAGATTTTTCATTTCTGAGTGAACCGTTCCTTTAATTCCTTAAAGCTGTCAAAAATATATATAAGGCAGAATATTGGAGAGCGGATACTCTAACTTAATTAATGTCTTGTTTGAAAAAGACACCCTCATTGCAAATGAGTGCCATCAAAGTTCTCCCATGGCCTTAAAACGAGATCTAGGTCCAATTATTTTACAGTGAGGAAATTATGGAAATATTGGACTAACACTGATATCAGTTATATGGCTATTTTAATGAATTCTGCCATGTTGAAGGTACAATAATTGTATTCAGGACTATCATAGCCAACACTGAATTAGACCGTTTTGCTGATTTAAATGTTATGGTCAAAGTCTTTGGGGTTTAAATTGGTCTCAGAGGATCTTTCACAGATGATGATTGTGCTTGGCTTTTGTGATGTATCAATACAGTGATGAGATTTCTTCAGTCCGGCACAATGCACAACACTCTTGGGATGGGCCAGCTGAAAGAAAAAATATATCCTTTACCAGATAAAATTACTTTTTCCTCCTGAAAGTCAGAAAAAATTATCGGAATAATGCACTATTCATGGCATCGGACAGCAGGAGGTGGGAAAAACAAGGTAGAATAAGGTTCCCTTTTATATCCTTTTTCTCATCCCCATACACCCTACTGCTGACTAGTTCCAAAAAAAAATAAAAAATTCAAGGTATCCTAATGTTTAAAAAACAACACTATTATTGGCCGCTATTGAATCCAATTGGAACCAATGCAGGTTGTAACAGATAAGGACCTGATGGAATCTGTCTTTGCACTATCTGAGCCAAAATGTTCTCCGTGTGAGTCAAATGGAACGGCAACGCATTGACAATTCAAATCGGACAGCAGCTTTGCAGGCAATCTACATGCATCCCCCCACCGGCAGGCCCGGAAGAGATTGCATTTTATACACAAAGGCCTTCACTTTAGAAGGCCCTTCATATTCACCCACAATCTAATAAAGTCCCGTGGTTTACAAGTGTGCTTTAGAATTCACTTCAAACTTTCTTACACATGGAACAATAAAATGGAAATTAGCATAGTTATTAAAGGAATAGCTCGCTCCGGAATGAAAAATCTATTGTAAAAGCTATAAAAAGCAAATTTTTCATGGTCTATACACACCATATATAATATACATATATAGCATGGTTCTCATGCATCTTCTGACAAAATCAGTGTTGTTATTATTAAAGTAAAACTAAACTTATATAAAATTAAAACTAACTTCTTTGTATAACTACCGGTTGACTATCAGTAGTTGAAGGTCAACCAAACAACCCAATTCAGGCATTTTAGGGACTGTCTATTACCCTTATTCACTGAGCTGTTTTGTTAGCTCTGTATAGCCTAAAAACTAGCTTAAGGTATAAGATGGACACTGGGAAAAGAAAGAGTGAATTGAACAATGCGCTATGTACCAGGCATGCCCTTAACATATGCAATTTGTTTTTCTGCGCTTGCCGAAGGGATAACGCCGATCTCTGACCCCACTGCAAACTTAAGCAGGTCCCCCGATGCCCGGCCTTCATGAATCTTTTAGGCAGAGGGAGACTGGAGTTCAAAGTTTCTGTGAACTCAAGAAATAATAAGCTGCCTGATTAGCGTTGCTAAAAATACCAGCATGGCCAAAAGGAACCAGGTGGTAGGACGAGCCTCCGGCCTATTTGCATGTTCAGAGGGTGATCTGATACATAGAGACACACCATACAATGAGAGAGGCCCTGGTGCTTTTTACTGTGACACCAGCCCCTCAACACACGTTTTTATATACAGTAAACGTATCTTACAGTAGTCTCGTATTGAGCCTTTCTTCTGCCAGATCATTTTTGCTACTGTTCGGGAAAAGAAAAACAAGAATGCTGTTGTATCAACAATATTCAACAGCTTCACTTTTCACCTGCAGTACACTGGGTTGGAAATTGTGATGTCAATCATGTAATGTATCAGTCACCATATTGTTTTTCACACACCCACACAAATGCAACGAGAAAGGAAATAAACATTTTTGCTTTAATTCTCCTTTCTATTAACAATACTGTTGCTCCACTTTTCATCTCAAAATATACATATAGCCAACATAATATGGCAATTACATCCATTATTTATTGTAACATACTTGGATTTTATCTATAAGGAAAGCTGTTTCAGATCAGTGTTATTTTAGTATCATTGAGTTATGTTAGTTTTTTTTAACAGTTTGAATTAGTTTTCATTTTTGTATTTTCCACTTTCATTTCTATTTTTGTTAAAGCTTTAATTGTTTTGCATTTTAGTCATTTTTATTTTTTTAATATGTCTATGTATATAGTTTGTTTTATTTTATTTTTGATTACATCAAAATAAACTAAATCAAACTGACAAATGTTGTCTTGGAAACTCTTAAAACTTAAAAAAAAGGTTTTTTTTTTGTTTGTTTTTTTTTTAAAGTAACAAACATTTGTTTCCCTGTATTGACAATGCACTTCCACTTGAATGGATCAGCTGTTTGTTTTTTTATTTTTTTGATTACAAATATTATTGCCATGATTTATTACTTACTAGTCGGTTGTGTGCAGCATAAGGGGGCGGGATGTTCTCCTTCAAGAGAGCATCTGATTGGACAAAAATCTGTAGTGCTGGATGAGTCATCACTGCTCCATTTCCTGAAAGAGAAAAAAATTTTAAACATTTATATCCAGTAAAAGTGAAATTAGTCAACATTTAGGAGTAGACCAGCACACAGATGACCTCAAAGCTCTCCAAAAAAAACCCCACAAATGTTGCTATCATACGGACTTAAAATTTGTCTTTTACAGCATGGCAATGTTGTTTTTGGTCAGGGTAACAAGAGGAGGACAAATTCTTCATTTGTTCACATCAGAAAGACTTTAGTGGGAGAAAATTTGGAATTGCTGGGATGAAAGTCATTTGTTTTCCTGCTCCAGAGATCTGCCACTCGTGCAGACAGCATCAGCCGAGATATTGCGTTAAACTCTCGGTACCCCGCCATACGCGTTTTCTCCTCTCCTTTCCCCCCCTCTCTCTCCTCCTGCTTTATATTTAACTTCAACCTGTCAATTAAAGAGTGAGAGGGCAAAGAGGAAATAAGAGAGACAGGGAAAGAGAGACAGCAAGAAGCACAGAACTAATTAGGCAACTGTGTAATTTTAATTAGCTGTTTTGATAATTAAACTAATTAGTTCCCCTGTGTTTCCACTACGTGCTACCGACTGGAGTTTTTTTTTTTTTTACAACACGGCTTCAGAGCTCCACTCCGTTGGTTAATTAGTCACTTTTGCATCAGAAAGCTTTATTGATAGCCTTAATTTGCAGTTGAAATGAGAAATCTGCTGTCAATAATTCGGATAATTGCCCGCCGTTTGATTGCGGAGAACAAAAGTGGCAGGCCTTTGAGTTTGAAGCTGCTGGAAATCCCTCGGGTCGTTTCCTGGATGCTTAGCTCTCCGTCCAATCTACATATCAGCAAAAAACACCACCGTCCGCGACATCTCGACCCGGCTAACAAGACGGGATTCCTGCCAAATAAGGAACGCTTTGACCCGCCCCACCTATGTTTCCCATCATGCTCTCCTCTTTTCGTCTGCCTCAGCCCTCCTCCCTGCTCCTCACACCCAGAGTCCTATGTTCGCGGTAATTGAGGAAGGAGGGTGGGGGGAGAGAGACAGAAAGTTGCAGCTTTGCTTTGTAGCTAATTAGTGTCCTTGGAATTAAATGAGCAGCTCTTTGTGCACCTCCAGCTCCTGCGGCCCATGTTTGTGAATTGAATAATTGATTCCCCTCCACTAATCAGAGAGCGACATAATGAGCCAGTTTAATTAAATGGGGATCTAACCTGGCGAACACTGGGAAAATATTTGCTCGTTTACAACTAATCAGAAATAACAGAGCGAGATGGTTCGGCGGGGCGGGGGGGACTGGAAACCAAGAAGAGCGTGCGCTTTGAGGAGGGCAATCTTAAAAACGGTGCATGTTGCTGAAGGAATATATGAGAAAATGCGATGCTGGGTTTGACGTTTTTCAACGTTGGGGCCTAAAGTGAGGAAAACTTGAGATATACTATGCATCTTTGACTTCTCTTCTGGTATTTTTGGAGGCCTCGGGCCATGGGATGATGGTAGCAGATTGACCTTTCCTTATCAGAAGCGCAACACGCTGACATGTCCCTTATGGGCAGCACCCCAGGACGAGGTCGAGATAGCCAAGTTACCCCTCTCCACCTCTTCTCACCTCCTTGATGTGCCACTAGAGGCACCACTTACCCTCAGAGGTTTGTGGATCCTACATAGCTTTAATTACGCCAAGATAAAATAACGGTGGCTCAAAGGTGTCTATGGCCAGCCACCAACCAGGTGATGGAGATGGATATCATTTGTTAAAAAAAACTAGAGTTTAAGAGTCTGGGATTTTAGCCCGCCACAAACTGAAGGATTAAAAAGTGTGTTGCAGGATTTTGTTGGGCTACACTGTAATAGGGTTCAATTTGTGAAAATTAGTCAAAGAAAATTAGGTCATTTTTATGAAGCATTTATCGATTTAGGTTAAATTATACATACAATATTATTTATTTATATAGTTTATTAATATTGTTAATTATTGTTTGCTTGTTTTTATTTTTAATGTTATTTTTGAATATTATTTGTAATTAATACTTGCTGTGAAAGTATTCTATATTAGTTTGTGATAACTTATGCACTAATGTTAACAAGTTGAACCTTATTACTGACTAAAATGTAGTCAAGGTTTTTGACATGAAGCAGCTTGACTAGTGTACGGGATTTGTATTTTTCTAGTTTATACTGTTAAATGGTAAAAAAAAAAAATTACTTACTGAAAATTTGTACAATGTGATGATAGAGAGTCCAAAATAAATTCTCGCCAAGTGCCAAATGATTGTTTAAAAAAAGAAGACTTTTGTGCCCTTTAACCATATAGGAACATGATACATCTTACATACTGAACAACATCTGTCGCAACTTGTGCATCTTCTAACAACTTATAATCTCAATGGGAAAGTTATGTAGGACACCTGCATTTTTTTTCTCTCTCTGTGCCAAAAGGAAATGAACAAAACCATGGTTTCTTTATCACATTTTTGTACAGGAGCAGTTTTACAGAAAGGCGGACACAGTGACCTGTGCTGTTCGCAACAAATATCCAAGGAATTTAAGGAGAAAAAATCCCTGTGATGAGTACCTGAATAAATAAATAAAATAATAAAATAATTATTCAAAAAATAAAATGAAACATTTAATATACTTGGATTTTATCCATAAATAAAGCTTTTTCAGATCTGTGTTATTTCATTGAGGTATGTAAATAGTTTTTATTAATATTTTGAATTATTTTTTATTTTTATATTTTCTTCTTTCATTTAAATTTTTGCTGCATTTTTGACATACACGTATATCGTTTTATTATTATTATTATTATTATTATTATTATTTCAGTTCTAGTTTAAGTTATTTTAGTATATCAGCTGGAAGAAAATGATAAATGCTGTCTTAGAAAATATCTGAAATAAAATAAGATAATTTTTTTTAATAATTGTTAGATTTTTTTTTTTCCAAGTAACAAAAATGTGTTTTCTGTGTTGACAATGCATTACCACTTGAAAAGATCAGCAGTGTGTTTTTTTTTTCTTTTATAGCCATGCTACTGCCATAAATTAGTACTTACTAGTCGGTTGTATGTGGCTAAGGGGGCGGGCCATTCTTCAAGAGAGAGCATCTGATTGGACAAAAAATCTGTGTAGTGCAGGATGAGTCATCACTGCTCTGTTTTCCTCAAAGAGAAAAACATTTCAAATAGGCTATCCGGTAAAAGTGAATTTAATCAACATTTAGGAGTAGACCAGCACAAAGATAACCTCAAAGCTACCAAAAAAATAAAAATAAATAAATACAAATTTATATCATGTTGGCTCATGTTGGAAATTAAGGGGGAAAATCCCTGAAGAGTACCTAAATAAATAAAAATAATAATTTAAAAAATAAAATATTTAGTACATTGCAATTTTATTGCTACATATTTTTGATGCCATCTGCTGAATTTTTAGTTTCCAAATACGATGTGCCCTAAATGTCATGACAACCTTGCATGTTGGTCATTTGCAGCATGGCTGGATTTGTGTTGATATTAGTTTACTAAAACACATCAGCACTATAAGAGGGCCGCCGTGGGACAGAAGTGGATAATTGAAAGAATACACACTCATCCTGCCCCAACCTCCTCGCCCTCCCCAACCCCCCAATGAAAAATGAAATACTGCATTGAAATTCCACACCAGAGGAAGGATAGAGAGAAGCTAAAGCTTTGAAGCTCCAGCCTGTCAGTCTTTTTTGTGTTTTTGTGTGTGTGTATGAAAGAGAGAGAGCTAGAGGATGAGTAAGAGAGTTGCATGTTCTAGTGCTTTCTCTCCTTCTCTTTCTCTATCCCATTCCTCCATCTCTCTCTGTCCCTTTCTACCTCTCCCACCACTCGATTCCACAGGCCCCTATTCTTTTCCACCGCTGTCATTCCCAAGAGCCTGCACAAATCAGAAACACAGATTTGAAAAAAGTTGGGTTTGTGGACTTTGGAAAGGAAAAGGAAAACATCCCTTTGCTTTTGAACTTGCCAAGCAGCAAAACCACACCTTGGCTGTATCTCGGTTGTGTCTGATGAAGAGAACAAGAAAGGGTCGAAGAAGAAATAGAAAAGAAAGGTAAACAAACAACATGCAACACTGGTCAGCGAGGACAACCTGCTTTCCTTTGAACTCTGCATGAGGGACTCACTTCCTAAAGGAAGAATTGTGGTTTTTCGTGCTTCTACTTTACTTTATCATTTTTAAACTTGCTTCTCAAATCCAGGATTGGCATTTATTTATACTTAGTGTCATTTATTTGAATAATCATCCATCAATTAGAGTCATTTACACACCCTAATGCCATTCCAAACCCCATGTATTTCCATACAGCATTTCTTTCATAAAACACAAACTGAGAAATTTTGATTCATTTTACTGGTTGCTCTCTTTCACATCAGAGGGTTTCAAACTTTTTGATGCCATGAACCTTAAAAAAGAGGTGATGGACCCCTTCCTAAAATCTGTAAGCAAGCAGAATTTTGGCATTTAAAAAAAAACTGTGTGAAAAATATATTATGGTAGATTTTATCAAGAAGATATGTCTCAAAACAGTAAGCTTTTAAATATTTTATAAATTTTGTATTTTACATTCAAACTAAAAAAGCTGAACCCAAAGTGGATCAGTAAAGTTTTATACGGAAAACGTTTACTCATTTACATTTATTTGCTTGTATTAAATATTACATATATAATCAACAGATTTTTACATTTTTTATATTATATCATATCAGAAAAAAATAATCAAATACCAAAAAAATGTGAATTTATATACTTCTTACACATATTACATACATATATTGTATTTTATTATTTGTGTTTTATATTCAAAAACCCAATAGCCATAGCTACTTGGTAAAAATTTTATCTGGAAAGTATTTACTAATTTATTACTATTTTTTATTTATAATTATACAGTTGACAACCCTAGATAAAATATATATTTTTTTTTACAAAATGTACTTTTCTCATGGTCCATATGACTTGTGCACTATATTCACAGTCGACAGACAATAATTTAGTGTGAAAAGCATGAATTTGGTACTGAAATAACCCAACACTATGTGTACAGAAAGCAATTAAGCACTTAGAAGTATAACCATATTTACATGCAACCTGAACCTGGCTGATGATGACCTTCAGCTGCTTGAAGAAATATCATCTCTCATTCTAACCGTACCACTGGGAATCTATCTCGAAGCTCAGGTCCACGTGAGAGCCAAATCCACTGTCTATCCTCCATCTTTACTAGAGAGAGGCGCGTGTACGAGATGAGACACTGTGGCTGAATATCAGACAGACAGAGGAGGATAACGAGCCTCATCCTTGCCGTTCATTAGCGCCGAGAACTCCCTAGCCTCGAGGGATGGGATAATTCCCACGGTAACCATTGCACATTCTTAACAAGCATCTACGCTGAACTTGCTCTGAGTGAGCGCTGCAGCTAGTCCACCTGATTTGGTGGGTCCAGCCCACAAGTGTGTGCTTGGTTACATGAGAATGATTAGCAGGGTCTTATGGGATACTTTGAAGCCCCAGCTGACACGGCTTGCTCATGTTTGCAAACAAACACAGAGCCTTTTTACAGAAAACAAGGTATTTAGCAGCCATTGAGAGTTCTTAGTTGTGTAACTCTTTAAATATGGTGTCTGACTAGCAATAGCCGTTCGAATTCATCCCAAAGGGTTCAAGTCTGGGTTTTGTGTAGTCCAGGTCAAGTTCTTTCACTTTCAAGTTTCTTTAAGACCTGAAGTGTTTGTCTAAGGAGCTGCATGCTTGATTTTATGCACCTTTTAGCAATTAGCAAGAGGCGTCCGTGTAGTTTTGGTCACGTAGTGCTGCTAATTTCTTCGCTGTCACCTTTTTGTGTAGTTTTGTGCTTGTGAAAGAAAACACTATGATTATTTAGCCTCAGGAGTGTGTGTTTTCTGGGTGAAGGCCTTGAAGAGAAGCATTAACATTCGTTTGCCACTTTGAAGGGGCAGCTATTACTAATCGCTAAGAAATTTCCTTACCACCTGAGGGCCTGTCAGGTTGTAAATGAAAAGGAATTAAGAAGAAATCCATGCGTTTCTACACCCAACCCCCTTCCCTCGAGTTCGCTTTCCCAGCTTGCACACACTAGATGGGAGTCTATCATTAGCAGACCAAATTAAACATTAGCTCTTCGGCTGCCGGTAGTTTGGGCTAATTGCTAATCAGCAGTAAAAGTTGCCTGGCACGGAATATTGCTTACCATAAGCTAAAGGTAATTTGCTGCTTGAGACAAGCTAGGCCAACTTGTCTGTTGTTGTCCAGAGTCCGTTCCTAATTACTGCCGGAGGGCGATGACAGTCATTCAATGGAGATTAAGAGGCGAAAAAATGGAAATGCGCCATAATGCAGGAATGAGCTAGAAATGCTTCTGTCTGCTTTTCTTTAATTTCCCCACTCTCGCTCTGTTTCCCTTCTGCACTCCGTTTATTACCAAGAAGCATAGATTCTCACATGGCAAATCGACAGCAGGGAAGCTTGTTGATAGCCAAAGAGTCAGTTGAAAAGCTCCATCTTGAACTGAGCTTAGATCATCAAAAGATTCCTTGAGCTTTGGGTAATTGGCACGACACTTACAGATATATGCAGTTATATAGGGCACATATAGCATACTGCACGTAATTTTCAATCTTTTCATTTAACAAAACATATGATTGAGAAAGTATTTCTCAATTTAGGGAGGAGCTACAGTAATTATGGTCTCGTGTAGCCAGACAAAAGGTCTGGGAAGCATGGCTGCTTTAAATGGCCAAGACCTGCCCAAGAGGCCACATGACTGACAGGTAAAGCAACCAATCATGTTGCGTTTTGTGTCGCGTCATGTTTAGGGGCGTGGAAATGTTGCCACAATAACAGACCAGTAAATAAAACTCTTGGACATATTTTAAAGGATCTATGCTTTAAACACCTCACTTATTTTTGTCCCTGGCTATGACGTCTGAGGCTACAGTAATTAAAACAAAAGTAACTTTTTTTTTATGAATCATAAGTGAATCAGTTTGTCCACATAATTTAAATAAACAAAGGTTTCACTGACCAAATAAAAGATTCACTAATTGAATAAAGAATATTCAAATCATTGTGTAGTTTTTGTGACATTTTTTCTGAAGTAAGCCTTACTATTTGGTAAAATGATTAAGTTTATAATTTTTTAGAACTATATAAATTTGTTTTTAGTTTTATTAGCTGTATTTATTGTAAAAAAGCTGCCTGTTATCCTAATTTCAGATCCTTACAGTCAAAATTTTTTTGTTAGCACCTTTTAGCATAGCTTACTTTTGTTTTGAAAGTGTAACCCAGCTATTTTATTTGCTTGTAGCTTTGCAAGCAGCAATTTCAAATTCATTTATAAGTCAATAGTGTATTTGTTCTAAAAGATGATACTTTTATAAGAAATTGCATATTTATGCTAGTTATTTACTGTATTATCACTACAGATCATCCACGTTGTTCGCAGATGAAAGTGGTGTTTTTTCCCACCGCGTTCCCATCAAGTGCCACATCATCCTGTTTCTGATTGTCTCAGTGTCAGCCAACCCGGCTCAGCTGATGTCCCACAGGTCTCCGACTGCAGGATAAAATCTGAGTCTACAGCTATCATAATTAATAATCACCCACCCACAGGCTTCTCAGCCTAACCTTCAAAATCCAATCCAGCTCTTCTTCTGATCCCCGGATTGATAGATGTGCATGTTTCCCGCACGCGCACACTGTAAATATGTATGTACTCATAAACTCAAACAACATTCGTCCCTTTCATCTGCAGGTTCGCAGTACGGGGAGGAAAAGACACACGTGTACAGATACACACTCACACACTTTTATCTAATGTCAGATATCAAAATGTCAAACCATCGGTTGGGGGGAAGGGGGGGCGGAGCGGGTAGTCATGGATGTCTCACACCCCCTGGTCGAATCCCAGTGCAGCCCGATCAATACATCGTTATAGATCTTAATCACGTGAAGCGTATAATCGCCTAAAACCTATCAATTATAGAGAGTGAGATAGCTGGGCCGCCAAATCCTGGCCTGCAGCCTCCTTCCTCCTTGGATTAGGATCTGAGATTGGGTCAGGATCATAGGAGCCGCGCCCTGCCCGGCCAGATAGCACATTAATGACCACTCCAGGGGCAGCTGTCTCTCAGGCTGCAGTCTGGCAAAATAAATAATAAATCATTTAGGCTGGAGCTGACATAATTACCAACTAAGAAGCTCAGTACAGGCCAGTGAGGCCAGTAACAATGGCAGAGGAGAGAGCACTAGGCCGCTGATTAGCACACATGAAGCTCGGCTTCTCTCTTTACAATATCCATCTACCTTTGCTGGCTTTCTGAAGTTCATACACAAGATCACAGAGTGCTGGTGCTGCACTTTTGGATGTCTGCATCATTAGAGGCACCAAACAGAATTCCAAAATAATGACTGTTATTCAACAGGTTTCACATTCGCTAATGGCGGGAAACTGCGACACAACTGACCCGGGCAGCAATGGGAACATAATGGAGGTAGTATGTACAGCTGCATTCATACTACATTTACACTCATAAAATATGCTTTATTAGTGGTTGAAAGGTAAGCCCATGCAGATCTCTCAGACAGTACGTGATTTCAGGTTTAACTACAGTTTAGAAGATGAATATCTTGGAAAAAATAAATGCAAGAAATTGGAATGAATGGCAGATGTACAAAGGTCCGATTTCAGTTAAAAAAGCCTTTTTGATAGAGACGTTTTTATATTAGATTGACCAGAAAAACCTTAGTTGTGATACCTCAAACTGTCCTTGAGACGTCGTTCTTCCTCACTGAAGTAAATATAAGCTTTATTTGAATGTCTGTTGTCTACATAAGAACAGCTGCCCAGGGGGATTTGTCAAGATGGCTGCCAAATGAACTGATTTGTATGGTGGCACAACACCATGAAATCTCCATAACACAACAAAATTGCCACAACACAACACATAGGACTAATTCTGTTGTATTGTGCTAATTTCGTTGTGTTGTGACTTGTTTCTGTTGTATTGTGCTAATTTTGTTGTGTTGCAACTTGTTTACTTTGTAATTTGTGCTAACCCTTACCAAAAAGTAGTATACTTCAAGTTTATTTTATTAAGTATACTTAAGTAAAGTTCAAGTATATTTAGACTTTTTGTAAGAAAAATACAAAAAAAC
The DNA here is from genome assembly GCF_018340385.1 of Cyprinus carpio. Taxonomy (NCBI): domain Eukaryota; kingdom Metazoa; phylum Chordata; class Actinopteri; order Cypriniformes; family Cyprinidae; genus Cyprinus; species Cyprinus carpio. Next base: position 10,226,772 of record NC_056600.1, read on the forward strand.
TTCAATGTCATTTTAAGTATATTTCTGAGGAGTACATAAAGCCCATATCTGAGAAGTACATAAAAAGTAAACTTAAAGCATACTTTCCTATTTTTAGTTTAAAAGAAGTATACTAATAGCAAACTTGAATAAACTTCTTTGAACAACTCGGGATTATATTGTGCTGTGGCTTGTTTATGTTGAATTGCGACTTTTTTCCATTGTGTTGAAGCTGTAATAACGGAAATTACAGGACTAACAAAAACAACAACATGACAGATGATTTTCCAGCCTAATTCACACAAGCTCGCTTTCTCTCTATGTCTTTCTCTGTGTGTCTCTGTCTCTCTCGCTCTCTTTCTAATAACTTCATTAATAACTGCATTAGAATGCTATCAACGGTTCAAGCCTCCATTACCAGCTTTAAAATGACGTTTTGGAACCAGCAAAATAGGCATTGGATGAGATGTGAAAGAAATAATCCTACTCACAATAGCGATTTAAGTACAAAAACCGGACGAATACCTTTAAATATATCATCTGATCGATGTCTTGAGGTGTGATAACGTAGTATAAGTGGAATAATTGACTCCGGGCTGTTGAATTATTAGAAAAATAATGCACATCCGAGGTGTAACAACCACGATGCGAACCACCTTGGGTGTGCATTATTTTTCTAATAATTCAACGGGCCATCATCAATTATTCCTTACATAAACCACTTTTTTTCTACACATTATATAGGATAAAACTACACCAAATTAAACAAAAGGAAGATGCTTTAGTTCTGCATTAACTTTATTTTTTCAATGACTATAAGCACAAATTGCCACTTTTTAGTAGAAGTAATGATAATTTTTTTTTTTTTTTTTTATAAATCACTTTTTTGTTTTACATGCCTGTAATTATTTCAAAGTTAATGCCAACTTACCTAGAGGTAAATACACTATCCAGGGAATGTTGCACAGTAGATGTGAAAGTGGTATTGACCCAGCCCCCCTCTTCCTACCGGCAAGCAATTGTCATTCCCTCCCACCGAAATACCTTGTTGCCAGTGGCGATGCAATTAAAGGGATGGAGAACTCATTTCAGATGCATGTCTCTTATGCTTGAATTGCCAATCAGGAAGGGCGATTTTTGAGGTAACTGCAGAAATGCCGCCAACTCACCTCATTCATTTGTTCAGCATTTAAAGAAAGACTTACATAGAAATATATAGAGAAGAGGGAGGGCCGAAACAAATATGTTGTCTACATGTTCTAATTTATCTCACCTTACACACCTTTTCGGTCCCGAGAAGCTTCTTCACTTCCCAGTCCAAATTTAAATTCAGAAAAATTCCTAAGCGGATTTTCTCAATTTAGCCATACTTTTAATCTTTGGCAAAAATGAGTGATGACTTCTTTCAATATAAAAAAAAAAAAAAACCCTGACAGGCTTACAGCGCACACCGGTGGATTAGTTTCCCGTGGAGATGAGGTTTTCCTTTGTGCTGCCGTGTGTCTTTTTGATGGGGGTTTAACAGGAATCTTTCATGCTGAAATTGGATGCAGACAGGGATAGTGGTGCGATGGCCGGGTTTTGATATGGACCCCACGCAGTAACTCTGGTCTAACATACCCTCATCTTCCTCTCCCTGAGGCCTTCCTTAACACCCATGAAGACTACTATAAACCCTATATATACAGAGCAACAAACTGGGATGTTATTTAAACGCATATACACCTAGATCTACAGCAAAATGCACTTTTCTCTATGTTTACGCCAATTCAAAGTGGATTCCGGAGGAAATGTAAGTCCTATCGTTCTCGCTTTTAGATATATTGGATTCCTGACACGTTGCCGTTCTGCCAAGGATGCTGACGAGAGATGAAAATACTGCGCATAATGCCGGACTCTTGTAAAGTAAGATGATTATGACATCTCGTTGCGTAGAAACAGGCCGTTCTCAGCAGCGAAGCAAGGTTAACAGGTTGTTTACCAAGCTAAATCAGTTCAGGGTCTAGGAAAAAACTGCTTCATGACAGTGCATTACAGAAAACGAAGAGCTTTCTTCCAATTTGGCTGGTCTTAGACAGGAAGCATCATTTGAAAAAGTATTAGGACCAACACAAGGAATGTGATTGGACGATTGCTGTCCTGGTGTGGCCCCCCTTCCTGTGCTGGCCAGGGTTCACGACAGATGGGCAAAGGCAGGCCTAAGCTTAGACTGTCTGAGACATTCACCAGGGCAGGATGGGTCTCCTGTCCTATCAGACTCATCCTCTCAATCCTGCAAACAGGCATTTGTTTGTGGATTTGGCTGCTTTGATGCCCCATTATACACCCTGTGCTGACAGACAGAGAACACTGGCTTTCCCCTGTTTTGCAGGATGTTGTGTAAACAGTCCCAAAATCATGTGGAAATGTAGTTTTTAAAGTGATGTATACTGTTTTATTAAAAAGCTCCTGACAGTTATTCAGAGTTAAGTAAGGAATAATCTACATTCAGATGGTTGTTACAGAAAAATAAATCTCTTTGATTTATCAGCTGATTTGGAGATTTAACTTTTTATATATATACTGTATATATTTCATGTTGTATATCATAAGACAAAAGAACTTTCCTTTTAAATTCATAATATTTCCTAATGTCTCGTACAGTATGTGCTGCACACCAACAATACAACTTTATCCAAAATAACCTGATCTGGATGCATGCTTTGATGTGCACTTGTATTTAACTGGTGCAAGTGCTGAGTTAGGACTGAGATAAACCACTGGGGTGGCTTGCTAGTCTGCAAGTTTTTTTTAGGAGAGAAGTAAGAAGAAGAGAAGTGTATTGGCTTGCCGTTTAAAGCCTCTGCTCTTGACCTACTTTTCTTTAATGGAGATTCTGAGTGCAAAAAAGAGCTGTTTATCAGACGATGAAAAGCATAATGACACAATTTATTCATTCAAAGCTGAGCAGCCAGGATTCAAAATGCTGACCCTTGGGGGGGGGGGGGGGGTGTTGTTATTTAGCAGATGTCAAATAAATGCTTTTTAACACATTTGCATTTCACAAGGCAGGCGTTTTAATCATCCTATGTGATTTACTATTTAAGGAAAAGTAGCGAGAAGTTGGTCTACCGAGGAGATCCGATGAAGCACTCTTTGAGACTGTTCTTTGGAGATTTGGTCACTAGCGAATCAAAATTAGTTGAATCGAGTCAAAATGAACTGGTTTCAAATACGGTTCCTTCATACTTTTGGTCCAGAGTGGGTTGAGCAGGTGTAGGGGGGTCTTCACGAATTCAGTGGGTGGGTACGTGCCGAGCGTTGGCAATTAGACTCATGAGGTCCGTAGCACTTCAAAAAGAATTATTCAGGCCTTCCCTTTATTTGATTACGGCCGGTCCCCTGATTTTCCCTTGCCAGCGACCACAATGCAATTCACCAATTAGCTGGTGCACCTGGCCACAATTGATATGTTGTCAGAGCACCGCGTTTGGTGCAGAATGCTTAATAGTTGCATCTCAATCCCCAAATTATTCACTAAAGCATATTAATATTTGATTCCTGTACCCTGTAGCTGTGTATTGGATCTTTTTTTTTATTCCAACCTCCATAAAAACACAGATGTTTTATATAAATATTTTAGGTCATCAACTCTTCTCTTCCCCACTTTCTCTCCCTCTATATATCCTTTCCTCATTTACTATTTGAAGCAACTATTAGTGTTTTAACACCACAGGAAAGCGGCTTCATTGAAATGCAATGAAAACTGCACAGAAAAGGCAAAGTTAACTAATGGGCTCAAATTTTCAAACGAATGCAAGATTAAAGTCAATTGAATCTCCCATTGGGTTTTGACTGAAACCCTTTGAAAAGGAGCCCCGTAGTGGTTTTCAGAAATGAAAAATAGGACTTGTTCTAAAATATTAATAACATTTTATACCCTCATTATGGCAAAGCAATTACATTTATTCAGAAACTTACTTTCGATTCTACCTTGAGGTGATTTGCACGCAGGTAATGCCACCATCAGCCTTCCGAACAGTCTTCTGCGCCGTTCTCCAAATGTACCGACCTGACACATCAAAGGAAGAGATATAATTTAATATAGGCCAAATTCAAATTTGATCTGTGCATTGTAAGTGAGAGCTCTAATACTCCATGTACCAGCGGCCTGTCATGAATCTCCAAATGCGAACGCCAACTCTAGGTACGAGACGATTCCTTTTCTTGGCGGTCGTCTGGAGGGGAATCAGAATAAGAGATCAGACGTGCAATAAAACAGTAGAATAGCGCATAAACCTTTCGGGAGAGCATAACTAAGTTCTGTATGAGTGTTTTATATCAGTCTTTGTGCACTAGACATCTCCCATCAACTAGTCTGGCCTAGTTTTCCATAACAGATGCCATTAATTAAATATATTACACAATGTGCACCCTCATAGATATAAATGAAGCATGCAATACAAAAACAATTCAGAGAGGAGATTAGGCAGAAAAGTTGCATTTGTTCTCCATTGACTCCTCTCGCACCAAACCCCCAAGTTCCTCTTCTGAGGGTTTTAGCATATCTCAAATCACACACCGCAATCCGACAAAAAGCAGCACACTTCCTGGAGCTCACACGCATTCAGACGAGAGTGACAGGGAGAAAGATTTGAAACTCCTCTCTCGTTCTCACTAGCGCATGCTCTGCCCGTAATGGGGTAGAAGTCATTAAAAACATCACTGCAGGCCTAATTAAGACGGGACATCTGGTCTCTCCTCACAGAACGGATCGCAGCCGAGTACAAATAACTCCTCCATGACAAGTTGAGAGGTGTCATACATCTCAGTGATCGTCAATCAACAGGGGACTTAGGCAACTCTTTCATCGGTTAACGAGCGAAGTGCTTTGTTTTCCCGTTATAAGAGAAAACATTTTGACAAATTTCAAAAGGGGGGTTGGAAGCAGGGTGTCTTCTGTCATTTTTCAATTCCCCTTTTATGTTGCTGCCAATTAGTTGGTGTAAACTTTAAGTTGCCTTTGACAATGATGATTTTCACATAGCAAATGCCTGTACAATTGCAGATCTGCCACTGACAATATAAAAACAAAATGAAGATGACACTTTCACAAGATGACACTTTCAGTGAGATCTGACCATAATCGCAACGACCTTGAGCTTTTGTTAGAGCCATCAACACCAAACAGGTTTCCTAAATACTCACCATGTAAAAGCACATTAAATTGCATAACAAATTCATATGGTAAAATATTACCATTTAAAAATAATTATTTCCTATTTAAAATATATGACAAGAATTTTCAGCTGCCATTTCTTAAATATTATATCCTATTATATATAATATAATAATATATATAGAAAACAATTTTCAGCTGCCATTTCTCCAGTCTTCAGCATCATGTGATCCTTCAGAAATCACTCTGTTATGCTGATTTCATAATCAAGAAACATTTTTTATTAACAGTGCTGAAAACTCCTGTGTAGTTGTGCAGCTTAAACTTTTTTTGGAAACTGATGTTAATTCTATTAATTACATTGAATTAAAAGAACAGCAGTAACTTGAAATCTAAATGATCTGTAACATTATAAATGTCTTTACTGTCATATATATATACATATATACATATATATATATATATATATATATATATATATATATATAAGACATATATATATATAATGATTAAATAATATTTCTTGGTATGTTAATATATTAGATGTAGCATAAATATAAAATGGATCAAAAGAAGCTGACTAAAGCTTTCACTGAATCCTATCTAGTGTGAAACTGCAAACTACTCAGCTTGTTTAATACACTGTTAGCTCCTCAGATGTTGTTCAGCATCAAGAACATTTGGTATCCACTTGGTGATTCGATATGTTTGGGTATTTGTCACTCTTTTATGAGATTAGACAGCTTATCAAACATTAATATGTGGCTAGGAATTCACAGCGTGCTACAAAAACGATAACACTTGCAAAAAGGCAACAGCACAAAGGGTTAAAGTTGTACAGCACAAACTCTCCAAGAAAAAGAACAACAAGAATACAAAGATGGATAAAAAATAAATAAAGAACAAAGGCAAAACAACCAGACCTAGTCAGAAGCTAAGGGAGACAATGCATGAAAATAATTGGAGCCCAAGGGGTGATATTTGTTCTCCTGAAATAATAATTACTCTTATGGACTGTGTGCAAACACTTTAACACTAAGGGGGGTGGGTGGGGGTGATCACATTCCTATCAATAATCATTTCTACAGCGATGTGGTCGAGCTTTCTTTATACATGTCATTATTTCAGCACTTTGCTGCTTTGATTTTTTCACCAATATCACCTTGCATTTAAATTAGATAAATAATAGAAGCAGAACTCTCGGACTGAACCCTATGACAACTCCAGTACGCTTTACAGTCGAAAGGCGCTCTCCAACCCTGATTGTGTATAATTCTAATCAGAACCTCGCCATCTTATAGATAAGACAGAGTAGCAGATAATGCATTAAAAAAAAGCCCATCGAGTCTAAAATAAGGCAATTTCTATGTAAATCGGCAATAAAGCAGAACTTTCCTAACTGCTGAGGGCAGTCGCATTATTGACATGCGGGCTGTTCGGAAATTGTTTAACTGCTTGATAGCAGGTATTTCGCAGGATATTTGCTTACCTTTCCTCTTCCATTAATGTTCCCTGTAATATTAAGCCATCTTCCATGCACGCAAACAGACGCCGCTCGCTCTTTAGCATCTGATTAGCGGACGGTAATTCTATCTCCACCAATGACTGCACTGTAAGATTGCCCACAATATTATGTGCAGGATAAAGCATATCCATCCATCTCGAATTGAACTCTGGGATGCATTATTGATTGACCAGCGAGATTGTGTCAGGAAAATAAGTGCCACTGGGTTAGTTTAATATGAATGATAATGCACAAGGGCCTTGGTGAACCATCAAAGCTAGGTCTGTTTTCATAGGTAGCAGCACGCTTCTATTATGAAGCCTGAATCTGACTCATGCTCGCTCTTTGTTTGACGTAAAGTTAAGTTTCCACAACTTTGAAATGAGATGATAAAAGAATTCGGGTGTCAGCGGTTCTCTTATTGTAACTAGGGCTTATATTTCCCTGCAGGCCTCCTAGAGGGATTATGATTATACAGTAGATTAACACTTTTATCCCTATCTGTGAGCAGCGAATTATCGGTAGATGAGGCACAAACCAACGAAACGCGTCATATTCGTAGAAACCGCTCACAATGTTCTACCCTGTCGACTTTTAACCCCAGAGCTGATGGAACTTGCCTGTAGAGCAAGTTGAGGTAGGCTGAATGGGATTTCCAATGTAAGCCTATGTGTGCATGTGTCTGTGAATGACACTGTAGGCTTAAAATGTAAAGGTTAAACCTTTTGAGTGAGAACTACATGTTAAAGTATTAAGCATGTATGTTCTGTGTACCCAGTGAATGCCAGTTAATTCAGAGTCAAGGTGCATAGCCGTGTCTCGTGCCCTGCTGAAATTTGTTTTGGGTTTCTAGTGGAAACATACAAGATATCATTCATTTAAAAGTCAAAAATAGCAGGTGTAAATGTTACAGGGATAGTTTATTCAAGCATGAACATTCGGACATCAATTACTCACCCTCATGTTGCTCGTAATCTGTATTATTTTCTTTCTTCTGAATGTCTTTTGTCGTCCATACAATGAAAGTAAATCGAGAATGGGGCTATCAAGCAAGAGAAAAAAAAAAAAAAAAAAAAAACACTATAAAAGCACCAAAAATATTTGATGTAGAAATAATTTTCAATAAGAAATTTATAGGAACATATATTTTTTCCAAAAAAATAAAATTATGTAAATATACTTTTTATCAATATATTTTTTGCTATTTTTGTATGTTCTTGACAATGTATTTTAAAAATGTAATCTATATGATTTTTAAAGTATTTTAAAATATACAGTGCCCTATATATTTCAAACCCATCTGTGAACATAACACATCTGCATAAAATTCATCAAGAAACATGCTAAAAAATTGTTTTATATATTTTAATTCATATAGTTTGAAACTAAATATTTTTTCTATTTCAGAAATATATTTCATTGAGCTTCTCTGTTTACAACATATATTTTGCATATATATATATATATATATATATATATATATATATATATATATATATATATATATATATATATATATATATATATATATATATATATAATGTGGGAAATTTCACATATAATTACAAAGAAATGGCAAGAAACACATTGAATTAAACTTGAAATTTTTAAATTTTTGTTATACAGGCCAATTTTATGGTGATTTTGTGGGTGTTTTGATCATTTTGAAGCTTGACAGCTTCCATCCCCATTCACTTTCATTGTAAGGAAAAAAAGAGTTAAAGAGACGTTCTGCAAAATAGCTCCACAGAAGAAAGTCATACAAGTTTCGAATGACAAGTGGGTGGTTAAATAATGACAAAGTGTTCATTTCTGGGTAAGCTAACACTTTAAGACTGCCATCGGTTCAGTAATTCAGGTTTACAATAAAGGACCTTGCATATGGCCCTGAACTATCTGTGCTTTTATCAATTACATGACTGGTCTCAGCATATGCACAACTTCTTTCATTTAAACGCTATAGGAAGAAATATAGAAAGAGCAAATGCAATTAAAATAACATTTAAATGAAATTATAATGTTTTGTAGGATCCAAGGGCGGATTGCACAACCTGAATATCATGCCACGGTGATCTCATTTTAGTATTTCGTGTCTAGAACAGTGCTAGAGAGCATTGTTACATCACTGTACTTTCTGTTGTCCAAGTTTGCAAGGCATGTTCAGTAGCTGTGGGGCGTTAATTTATTCATGTTGTTTTCTTTAAATATCCACACAGTGGCAATCTGTTGAGACTCATTGGCCGTCTCCTGAGCACTGGCCAGAGCGATGCAGAGAAGAGAAAGAGAGGGCCTGATGGCAGTTAATTATTAAAAATGTCAAAAATAATCACTAACTCCCTGCAAACTTCCACTGTCATCAAACCTGTAGCGTATATCTGAATTCTATTCAGCAGGTCAAAGGCGCAGTATGGGAGCCGTTAATAGCAATGCAACAAAAACTCTCGCAGATGCATTGAGGAATGATTTTGTAAGCTGCTACACAGAGGCTCAATAAATGACGGTTAAAACATGACCTCCATCCTACCAACATGTCGTAACTGAAAACTACTTTCACCCCTATTTTCGTTGCTTTGTGCGTGAGATGTTTCAAGGTGGCCTCATTTGAATCAAGGTTGTCATAGTGCTTGAATAGGAAAGGATGTATAGAATCTTAATAAAACCCTCCACCATGGACTGCTTTTACATGAAAGCACTTAATCTGTCCTTTAAATGCCATTGGAGATTATTTAGCTAAATGATTGTGTCTCTCATTTTAGGCCTTTGTTAGGGCTCCTTGTTAAGCTTTTGTCCTGTGCAACCTTTTGTACACATCTATTTGCTCTCTGTACATAATTTCCAGTTTCAAGAACACTGAATCTGATTTTTTTCTAACAATGCTTCACAATTTTACTAGATAGGCAGAAGGATGTATGGATGGACAGACAGAAAGACAGACAGACAGCTAGACAACTAGATAGATAGATAGATAGATAGATAGATAGATAGATAGATAGATAGATAGATAGATAGGAAGGAGAAGGAGAGAATAAGAAGGACCAATTAAAATATCTGGTTTATATGATGTTTGCTATTCAATCAGTGTGAGAAACGTGTCGTTATATGCAGTTATCTTGTTCAAGTGCATCCACTGAAAGCAAAACTAATGGAATTCTGTGCGGTGGGCTGTCTGCCGTTTTCTGATCACTAGAAGATTGCACTATTGACCAAATGTCAGGCGCTGAGAGATGCAATGATTGAATAAAAGAGTATACATAATCGAAGGCGAGAACTCTGCCAGGGCCGCCTTCTGTTGCCTCTCTAACTACACCCTGGGAAATTCTCAAAAATCATTACCCCTCCCATCACCACAAACACACACACACACGCTGCTGTCATCCCACCTCTGCTCTCTTGTGATGCTCTCTTGAAATGCTATTTGTTTTTCTCATTAAAAGCAAATTTTATATATGTCTCTCTCGCACACGCCGCATCTCTCATTCCAATGCATTTCTGCCCTGTTGCCAACAAACTGCTGCTTGGTATCTGTCTGAGGACATGTTATAAAATATTTTGGGCCCAAATTAATGTGCTATTACTACAGGAGGACTGAGCTGAAGATGACAGAGAGCCTCAGGATATTTAGATCACTACCAGATTGGTTACCAGAAGGAAAAGTGGGTGTTGACCCCTGGAGACCAATAGACCGCCCCAAAAAAACATAACTCACCTAAGGGGGAGGAGGAGGCAGCTAACAGATTAAATTCTGATTAGGGAGAAGATGCCCAGAGGAATTTATTGGTCACTTGAGAGGCTGAGTGATGTTCTACCAGCCTGACAACTGCTTGAACATGCTAATGACACTGTTGCATTTATAAATGCAACACAAATGTGGCAAATGAAAAATGTATTCCTTCAAAAAGAGGATTTTTTCCCCCTACTTCTGTTCTAAAGTGATCCAAATCTGTCAGAGGTTAAATAAATTACACCTTCTCAAGAAAGCAATGGATTTTTTTTAGGGTTTTGGCTTATAGTCTGTATTTTATATCTATTCTGTGAAAATACATTTATAAAATTGTAAAAGGTACAGCTCACTCAAAAATGAAAGTTTTGTCATTATTTAACCCCCTACACATTTGTCTTTCCAAAACCAATAAGACTTTCTTTCTAAAGCATAAAAGGAGAATTTTTTATCATTGGACAGGATGCTTATTTCTATGCCATTCCATTTCTATAATTGAAATGAATGAGACTTCAAAAAGGACACAAAAGCATAATAAAAATCTTCTTTAGTCATATTTTTATGTGCAGAATAGACTAAAATTTAAGCAATTATTCACTGATAATCTTCAACTCTGGGCTGTTAAGTGCTCTGACTAATATAATATGTTCACAAATTTGACATTGTTACATGACTTATTGGTAAATGTAATACACACTATAATACAATATACAATTAAATTATTGTTAATTAAATTATATAAAAACTAATTAAAACAACCTTTGTGATACATTTATGGCATAAATATAATTAAATAAATTAAACATTAAATTACTTAATTTAAATTATATTAAATAAATGAAAATAATGTAAATTATTGTATAAGTAATGTTTTTAAATAAATACATTTTTATGTTATAAAAGTATAGCCATGATATAACCCCAAAAGAAAAAAACCTTACTGTACTTTCTTTAAAATTCAAGACAGATTTTGGAGGCACAAGTAAATGTACCTTTGTAAGTGTGATGGCAGAACTTTTTTGTTGCACCTGTGCTCTCATAGAAACAGCTCAAGTCCCTCCCTCTCCCACTTGTGCATGCAATTACACCTAAATGCACTAAAACGATTGACTGAACCATGTGAAGGGCATTTACTTTTTGTGAAGCGTGACATAATCGGAGAGGTTTAGATTCCTTTTTATCAGGAGGCCCAGGTAATGATGAAGGCCTGGGATCCATTCAGAATTCTCATTTACAGCTAGGAGAGGATGGCCCCATCTGTTCCATGGCAAGGCCCCTTCCAGCAATCTTTGATATCACTGCACGCTATTAGCTGAGGAAGAGGCTGGGCTAATGGACCTTTAAGAGCTCATTTATTTGAAGCAATTATTTTGAGGCGACCCCTTTTTGGAGTTTAGCATTGCCCTAACAAACGGGAAGATTATGCCATGTTTGGAGGAGAATGCATTTGACTGAAGGACACAAGGAACTGGAGAAGGAGGAAAGAACTCATTTCAGGGAGGCAGACCCGCAAACAAGTGCTCAATGTACCCTGATGTCAACTCAAGGTAGCGGTTTTCAGTATTCACGAGCGCAGGTTTGAACCAATCAGTTTTTAACAGAACGTTGCAATAGCGAGAAAGAAAAACAATCTCGAAAAGGAAGCAACTGAGTCAGCAGCGTTGCCTTTACAGTAGGCCAGGCCTTCACATCAAAATGGAGATTGAAGAACTCAAAGACGCCGATCATATGTCTTCTACTGCACAAAGGCATTAATACGTTGGATGTCCCACTGTGGAATAAGTCTTTGCCCAGTTCTGACTCCAGTTATGTTTACACACTATGGGGGAAATGCTGTGATGGATAGACCTCAAATACTTATCTTTTTTTAATATTATTTATGCTATTGTTTTGAGGAGCTAAAATATTAAATAAAAAAAGCCCAAGAAAAGCATTTCTAGAGGGCAAATACTCCATTTATAAGGACATTTTTCAAAAATACACAGAATTTCTGTCAATTTGTCAAATATATTTAAACCAATAATGTGAACAATTATTGCTGCTACCTATTAAAAAAACAAACAAACAAAAAAAAAAACAAGATAATGCAAATAATAATAATAATAAGCCATTATTTGCATAACATTATACATAACATTATGTAAAAAATGAAAAAATTTTGGTCTACATAATATATATATAGCTACTTTTCAATTTCACTCCGGTATGTAAAACCTAATGCATAACATCTAAAAATCTATTGAATGCTAACATTCTGTTAACATTCACATATCTGTTCTGTTCAGAAAGATGCTTTAACACATGCCTTAGCAATGCAGTTGGCTAAACACTCGTAATTCAGTGAAATAACTTATAAAAAATTACAAGGGCATAACCAACTACAAGAAGAATTGCGTGGCACTATGACTTGAGGAGCGAATCAAAAACTCATGTTGCATGTTTTGTGTTCCAAGAGCTTTTCTTTTTTTGCAACACATTCAGAATCTCAACAGATCGACTTTCGACTTTTAAAAAATTGCCATAAAGAACACTTAGTCCCTAGCTGCACATATAAATGTCTCCTTCTCCCTCCCTCATGACGGGGGTGCATTTGAGAATATCACTCACTTTGCTAGGATATGAAAGAACTAAGAGAAAGAACATTGCAGTGGCTTCAATACATGACATTCCCAGAGTAAAAAGATCAATTAAATCTTTCATGACTATGCCTGTTTCATTGAATGTTCCAATCAACCAAATGTAGGCAACCAAATTTACAAGTACTGCGAGTTTGTGATATACTTTGTACCCTTTTGAAATGGGTACATCCGCTTCTTGCCAGTCTTATTTTTTTTTTTTTTTTTTTTAAATCTTAGCTGTATTCTGAGATCAGGCAATGAGCAAGTGATGCAATATCATGGCCTGGCGGACTCAGTAATGTAGTCAATGGTATAAGTCCTACTGCAATTTAAAACTGCTTATCCGAGCTGAATCCAGATGGGAAATCACTCCCAAACAGTTTTCTCTTATAAGCACTCGTCAGGGCTTAGCCAGGGTGGTGTTCATCTCTGCACAGAGGATGCGCAAATCACTTTAGTAAAAAAAAAAAAAAATGTAAGGCCTCATGAGCCATTTGATGAGACGCCGGCTCATAGGCCTCTGTCTCCTGCCTTCAATTTGGTGGGCCCAATGCTTCAGCTCAGTTGCGCATCCACTTCCATTTTCAATATTGCTTCTCCTATCATGGCGAAAGAGTCCCTGCAAAGACAGACAGCCCCATATTGGAAAATAATGGGCCTTGAACTACCTGAGCTGTACAGTCTCTCTACACTCAACTACATTTTTCGTGTTTCTTTCTGTTCATCTGCCATTAAAATCTTTACATTTCCTGTAAAAACGCCACAGATATATTCATCCCAGTTGTTTTACATGTGATAATTCAGCACGTTTGAAGAAGGTGCACCTTAGTGAAGATAGCGTCAGAGCAATCTGAACTACAATGGGGCGCGATGTGAGAGGAGGGTGTCCGAAACGCCTTTTCGCACCCTCCCAAGAACGGCATCCGGCCTGATCGTCACTGGAGGATTGGTAACTATTCCACCGGGTCCCCTGACATGCAAAGAGAGCAGCCAATTAAAACATGAAGGAGGGGACTCGCAAGCTCCTACACAAAAACACGGAGGGAAATAAAAAAGGAGAAAAGGGTAAGGGTAGCGTGTGTGAGAAAAAAAAAAAAAAAAACAGAGAGAGAGAGAGAGAGAGAGGGAGATCTAAAGACAGGAGTGAGATGTAAAGATTCTCAGTTTGCTTGTACATCAACCCCGTTTTCGTTGCTGTGTACCATATGAATCAGGGAAAAAAGCCTCAATCCTGGTTGGCTTTGAACCACGAAAAGAAGCTTGAACTACACGCCTAATTTGCAGCTTTATGCCAGAACACATTCCCATCAAGCTCACAGGGGTTGTGACACGAGAAACCAAATTTTAAAAAAAAAAGGAACGGGTATGTCATCCAAGTCTGCCGGATGTTTATAATATTCTCTGCCTTCCATACTAGGGACTGTATGTGATGAAGACAAACTGGCTGATGTATGAATATAGCTTTCTATTAGCTTAGGGGGTTTTAAACTTTTGGAGCTCCAAAGGGCCGTGAGAGGGTTCCAGAGTTCATGAGCTCATATTAAATAATAATTGTCCAGTTTATCATGCCCCTTGCATAGTATTGTTCTTTATACATGAAAATATGTAGCTGCCTTTATTTGTTAGGGATGGGCCCCTTGGAAGGGTGCCATCATATTTGCGGATTCTTGGCATCAAAAAGTGTCTGATCTTGCTAATTTCTTCCAGGGTATGTCACGACTTAAAGCTCATCTAACAGGTCATGAGTTTTTTTTAAGTGCTGTTGGAGAAGCTAAACCACTCGTTAAGGTAAAGCATGACTGCATTTGAATAGCAGTGTAGTAAAAACATACTTAAAGGGATAATTCACCCAAAAATGAATATTCTGTCATTAATTACTGATTGTTTATTTATTATCATTAATTACTGATGATTGAAGGTCTTACAGGTTTAGAATGACAGGGTGAATCATTAAAGGGGTATATATGTACATATTAGGGCTGTCACGATATTAGATTTTTCATATCACGGTTATTGTGGCCATAAGAATTCACGGTATCGATTTATCGTGATATCTATAGAAACCTTGGGGGGAAAAAGATATCAGTCAAATGATTTTTTACTTTGTTTATTGAGTTTTTCTTTTTCACCCAACGAACATTAGGACATTGATAAACACAGGGCACAAGACTCTGGCTTTCTCCATCTTCTTTGAAGCTCCTATGAAATAACAAGAGAGAAAATACTCAAGTTCAACAGAATGATGAATAAATATTAATTATGCTTTACAATAAGATGTCATTTGTTAACATTAATGTATTAACTAACATGAATGAACAATACATTTATTACACAATTTATTATTCTTTGTTAATTAACTAATTAACATGAACTAATATTAATAAATGCTGTGGAAATATTGTTCATTATTATTTATGTTATTTATATATGTTAACTAATGTAATTAACTAATGTTAACTAATTAACCTTATTGAAGAATGACTGCAGATGAGGCATTAAGTGCATGGCACTGCGACCAACTTAACATTTTACAAATTTAATGTAGCAATGTGGTCCCTCAGTTTTTCAAGATTAGTTTTAATTGTGTAACTGTTTATAGATTTGAACAAAGAAATATAGTGTTACTACGCACAGGCCGTAGTGATTGCAAAAACAAAAATAAGATGAGTAAAGAAAACACGGTACTTGTTAAAATAATCACCCTTTACTTAAATATGAACACAGAAAACCGCTGTTAACAGGTTAATATAACGTTTCCCATTCTATGACTAGTAAAATAATGGCAACTTACTCTGCTGAACAAGGCTCTCCTCAGAGTAGCTGCGAGCGCTGCGTCGTCCGCGTTAAGGCACAATACTGCCACCTGTGCACTCAACCATATACTGGCGCTGGAGTATTTACATGTGGTGTTATCATAAGAGAACTGTTCATTTTAAATATTGCGGTATATCGTCACACACCAAATTAACACGATATCGATAATTGATGATTTGAATATCACGGTTATCATCAAGACCAGTATATCGCAACACCCCTAGTACATATAATGCGATTTCAAACTTTCCTTTCACTTTGGAGTGTTACAAGCTCTTGGTGAATAAAGAAGATCTGTAAAGTTGCAAAGACTAAAGTCTCAAATCCAAAGAGATATTCTTTATAAAAGTTGAGACTCGTCCACGCCCCCCTGAATTGGCTTGTTCTAACACGCCCCCACATATCTACATCAGTATGTGGGAAGATTTGCATAACACCGCCCAGATGTTCACGCAAAGAAAGAAAGCGTACAGTACCTTTTATTCTCATTGTAGTAGAATTTTCATTTTTAGGTGAACTGTTCCTTTAACTTATAAAGTTAAATAAAGTATTTTCTGTAGGAATCCAAGTATGTAGCATATTACAACGTCTCTAGACTCTCTATAGAACAAGGAAGATTTTCTTAGAACTATAAAACTTGAAAAGAGTCACCTGGCTCACATACTTCTGCCAATTCGTGGAAGTCGTGGCCTAAAGGTTAGAGAATTTGACTCCTAACCCTAAGGTTGTGGGTTCCATTCTCGGGCCGACAATACCACGACTGAGGTGCCCTTGAGCAAGGCACCGAACCCCCAACTGCTCCCCGGGCGCTGCAGCATAAATGGCTGCCCACTGCTCCGGGTGTGTGTTTACGGTGTGTTTGTGTGTGTGTGTTCACTGCTGTGTGTGTCCACTTTGGATGGTTTAAATGCAGAGCACGAATTCTGAGTATGGGTCACCATACTTGGCTGTATGTCACGTCACTCACTCAATTTAATTACTTTTGAATCTGATGGCTCCTTTCACCTCCTGTGACATTATGGAATAGCGGTTCTGCATACTGTGTTAAAGGGAAGTAAACATATTCACACACAGTACTTGACTCTTGACGTTGGGGTGGATAATTGGCGCAGTTTTATGATGTCACACGCTTGTGCAGCAGCCGTCGAGCGGATCACAAAGAGTGACGGTTGTTCTAGCCACTGTGAAATGTGGCGATTAGCCATCTTAATTAGCTGTCGTCTCCAGCTCAGCCCCCCCTCTGCATGATGGAAAGTTGTTCTCCAAGGATCGATCATAGCAAAGCAGAGGCAATTGTCTTTAAATCCTTTTTTATACCTCCAACTTACATACTAGAAAAAGGTTGCAAAGTTAGTCAAGGCTGTATCAGAGAGATTCACCATCAGGGTCCAAAATATTAGTCAAATAATGACATCTAAAAGCCACTTCAGCTGATTTTCCTTTCAATCTTAGTTGCATAGCCTTACCTTGAGAGCACTCAATAGCATGGAAATAAGTGTATTGCTTTGACTATGTCTCTTGTTTTAAGCCTATGAGTTTTGGAATATGCCAAATTCGCAGCCCTTGCTGAAAGTGAAGGTTAATGTTTCTCATTCAAACAACAGAGCTGTAGGTGCTTAGAATGCCACCTATTGACGTGCAGAAAATTAATTTCATGCTAAGTATGTTTTGAAAAGCTCACCAAAGCGCAAATGCTATGCTTCTATTCGCATGGCCAACAAGGGTTTGAACACTTACCGCACTCTATTCCAGAACATTTTTGTAATGAGGCCATTGTGAGGCCTGTCTGCGCACGCTTTTAGTTCATCCCGGGGACCTCACCTTGTGTGTTTTTTGAGTCAATTAGCATTGGGGAAGAGAATGAGCTAGAGGCTAATGGCACTGAACAGAGAGGTGATGTCCTTCAGTGTTTCAAATAAAGGGAGAGACTGTACAACGTCAAAGCAGATGGAGGATGGGCCGTCATGTCATTGCCTCTCGTGTGCTGATCAAGGTTTAGCTCCCTCTCCTTGAATCGCAGGCTTAATTATTTTAAGAAATGGCACAGCGCTGATCTCAGATCAATGTAAAAGGGCAACTTTTACGGTAGCAACACCATGTCATTACACTGACTGACGCGTGTGGGTGGGAAAATTGCAGCAAGAACGCAGGAGAACATCAGTGACATCAATCATCGCTTCATCTTGCCAATTAGTGCTCCAAGATATACATGCAGATGAAAATCAGTGCCTCATCTAACTGGCTGACAGTCTCTGAGATCAACCCCCCAGCCTCCAAAACAGCATCAGCAGCGCCAAAACTTTACAACAAGATGTCTGGTTTTGTTCCTGGGCCTCTGGAGTCATTTGTCAGCAAGACAAAGATGCTTGCATATTTTGACTCCTTTTATTTGCAATCAAGACAAAGCAGACGTGATTAAGAGACTTTTGATGGGTCAAAAAGGGACAAATGGCACCTTAGCCTCCATTCTGTTATATTTTAAGCATTGATACAACAATCTATTTCATTATGAATACAAACCTATTTTCGCCATGCATAGTATACGTGAAGATTTGACAGTAACAGATGTGTTACAAGGAAATGAAAGGTGAGGTTCAGCGCCCTCATTAGTTGTAGAGTTGGGGATTTTTGCTCAGTTTGTACTATTTGTAATATTTAAGTTTTCAAAGATAAACCTTGAACTGAACAAAAAACTGACCCTATACACATGCTCCAATAATTGCACTGCTTCTGAGCAGAATGAACTCAAATAACAATTATACTGCAATTTACAGCATGTCTTTGCTTATAGTGTGTATATAACAAGTCTTGTTAAAGACTGTTTTGTGTAGTACATAAACTAGTAGGTCCATCACAAGCAAGCCTCCATTTTACTGTCAACCGATGCTCAGCACTGCAATCAGGGATTGTCGGCAAGAGATTAAAAGATATTTTCCTCTTCAGGCAGAGTAAATTGGTTTTGGATTAAGGCTGATTGATTGCCGCAGAGGTATACAGCAGTCCGTTTGAAATGCTTAGTTCCAAACACACAAGTCATTTCAACCGAGCTACTCAAGGAAATCATGCTGGATAGAATCAATAGATATTATGTAGCAGGTACCAGTATTGCTCAAGGTTATCATTAAAGGCTTGTAGAAAAATTATTCAAAGGCTCATCTTCTTGTGGTTTTGAAAACATGTGGCTGTGTGTGGCCTAACACTCAAAAGGCATTGGCTGGTTTATTGACTGTAAAGGCTCCATTGTAATGGAAGATTTAATTGGAAAGCATAAAACTGACCTCCAAACTCCAACGTGACCTAAGGTAAAATGACAGCAAAATACTCATCATAACAGATATTTAATCACATAAAATGTTTAATTGTGGGCCCCCTGTTACTTGGATGAAGTACAACTATTCCTACATGAATCTATTTACATTTGTAAATACCCACAATCTCTATTTTGGAATTATTACATCTATATACAGTGACGTGAAAATGTTTTTTAATATTTTTTTGCATATTTGTAGCACTTAAATAATTCAGATCATAAAACAAATTTCAATATTACACAAATATAATGCAAGTAAATACAAAATGCAGTTTTTAAATGATGATTTCATTTATTAAAGGGAAAAAAGCTTTCCAAACCTACCTGGCCCTGCGTGAAAAATTAATTGCCCCCTCCTGTTAAATCATGAAAGAACTGTGATTAACCACATTATTTTAGAAAGCGGAGTTAAATTTTAATAGCCACATAAAGGCCTGATTACTGCCAGGCCTGTTGAATCAAAAAATCACTTAAATAGAACCTGTCTGACAAAGTGAAGCATGCTTAAAGAGCAAAACATCATGCCACGATCTAAAGAAATTCAAGAACATATGAGTAACAAAATAGTTGACATGTATCAGTCTGGAAATGGTTATAAAGCCATTTCTAAGGCTTTGGGACCAGCGAACCACAGTCAGAGCCATTATCCACAAATAGAGAAAACTTGGAACAGTGTTGAACCTTTCCAGGATTGGCCGGCCTAACCAAATTACTCCAAGAGCGTAACAACGACTCATACAGGAGGTCATAAAAGAACCCAGAACAACATCTAAAGAACTGCAGGCCTTACTTGCCTCAATTAAGGTCAGTGTTCATGATTCAACAAGAAAGAGACTGGGCAGAAACTGCATCCATGGGAGAGTTCCAAGGCAAAAGCCACTGCTGACCAAAAAGAACACAAAGACTCGTCTCACATTTGCCAAAAAACATCTTGATTATCCCCAAGACTTTTGGCTAAATATTCTGTGGACTGATGCGACAATACATCTGGCATAAAAGCAACACAGCATTTCATAAAAAGAACATCATACCAACAGACAAACATGGTGGTGGTAGTGTGATGGTCATAATTGATGGAACCATTAATTCTACACTCTGGGGCTGCTTTGCAGCTTCAGGACCTGGACGACTCGCCATAATTGATGGAACCATGAATGATGCACTCTATCAGAAAATCTTGAAGGAGCACTTGGGTTATGCATCAGGACAATGCACACCAGCAAGCCCACCTCTGAATGGCTCAAGAAAAACAAAATTAAGGTTTTGGAGTGGCCAAGTCAAAGTCAGGACTTAAATCCGATTGAGATGCTGTGGCATGACCTTAAACGGTCCATTCATGCTCCAATGTGGCTGAATTAAAACAATTCTGCAAAGAAAAATGCTTGATTGCAGTTGTTACTTCAAAGGGTGGCATAACCAGTTATTAGAATTGGGGGCAATTACTTTTTCACGTAGTGTCAGGCAAGTTTGGACAGATTTTTCCCTTAATAAATTAAATAATTATTTCAAAACTGCATTTTGTATTTACTCGGGTTATCTTTGTGTAATATTAAAATTTGTTTGATGATCTGAATCATTCAAGTGTGACAAATATGCAAAAAAAAAAAAAAAACAGGAAGAGGGCAAAACCTTTTTCACACCACTATATATAATGATTCAATATTTATCCAGTGCAGTAGACTGCGGAGACACACAAGGTAATGGTCTAATTAATTTATTGGTTTATTCTGTCTGCAAATTTATGCAACTTTTTAAAAAGCAGCAGTCTACTCTAAACATAATGACTATAAAAATGCAAACATCACAAATCAGAAAGGTTGACATGAGCAATAGAACTTCAACATCCGTAAAACCATCCTGAATGTGAAAGGTAGTCGCATATTAAAATGATCTGATCTCACTGCAGACCTGCCTACTTACAACTGGCCTTCAGGCAGTCAAGGAACACCGTCCTTCTGCAATGGAGTCACGTTGCACTTGGATATTCTAGATCTCAGACTGGCCTTAACAAATTAATTGCTGGTTGAATTAAGTAATCTCCATTGATTCCCACTGCGACAATAGGATGGGCCAGTATATTGTGGTCTGGGTGTTCTTTAACTTCAAAGGTGTCCCCTCAGGCCCATTACTAAAGGTGATTCTTCAGACTTTGCTGAGGAGTCTCTATTATTTGCTTTAGCTGACTCTTGGCCAAAAACTAAAATTGGTCTACAGGGCAGAGAGAGCAAGGTTGGAAGTACGAAAGTTGTCATTAAAAACTAGGCATCCCTTGACCCTAGTTGAGGGTCACCTACCTGAAGCAATTATTGGGTGTCTCTTTAAGGAGAGGCTCTTGTGGTCATTAGTGCAAAGTCACATGTGTCCCTTTGTGTCCACTGGGAGCAGACAACTCGAGGAGAGTATGTGGAATTAGACTGAATGTGAATCTGTACTAGAGTTGGGAGGTGCTTACTAGACTGTGGAAGAATAGTGGGGGTAACTTAGTTTGGGATTTTGAAAAGTGTTTCGGAAAAGATGTGATGTGCTGGATGAATACAAAGGTGCATTCATGAATCTCAATAGGGCAGCAAACAGTAAAAGAAGGATATAAAACGCCACATGGCAAAGAATCTGGACACTTACGCATGCTATATGATGACTGCAGACAATACATAATAAATAAAAAAAACTTGATTGGCTCTATCTGATCAAAATTATTTCTCTTGAATATAATTACATATGCTTGTCAAAATGTGCTTAGCCCCAGGTTATTGTCTTTTTAAACCAACCATTTAACCCTAAGTAAAGCAATGGTTTACACTTGTAAATTTGAAATTTGGTTACCACCGCTTGTTATGAAACCCTGTTCCTGGTATACAATGGGAAACAATATGGTTTTAAGAATTTAATGGCCAATTGTTTAGCAACAAATATCCAATCAAAAACTGAACAGCAATATTTGCGACCACGACCCCAGTATCACCCAAAAGGTTCCAAGCCCCTCTAAAGGTGTGGTCTCATTTACCTTTTTATGGCGCAATTCTGCAGGTGAAATGCAGTCATCTCAATTGGAATCCATGCAATAGGGAAATTCACACTAGGGAATGTTTTATTTATTTATTTATTTAATTACATATTTTTTGGTATTTTTGCATTGTTCTTGATAGGACAGTGATGATCTGACAGGAAGCGAGTCGGAGAGAGATGGGGATGGGATTGGGAAAGGGCCGTGAGGTGGGACTCAAACTCGGGACACCCGAAGCAAAACTGCACTATATGATGGCATGCTGCCAACGAGGCTATCTGAGTCAGTTTAGTTTGATTGTGTTACTGTTTGTTGAACATTTAACATTGAAATTTGCTTTGTTTACCAATATAAAGTTATCTAGTTTGGAAGTGGCCTCTGAGTAACTACTACTGACAATAGACCTACCTTGTCCACAAAATTTTGCAGAAATTCCACTAATGTGACTGCACTTTAAGGCTAAAATCACAATGAATACTCCCTATAATCAATGAACACATAGAATCATTCATGAAATAAAACACACATTGCTTTTACATTATAGGCTCTTGAAACAGTGCAAGTTAAGGAAGGAAATTTACAGACTGGACCTGTTTGAACTTTAATTGAACACCTGTAAGAAAAATCACATATTGCCATGTTTTGCTCTCTCAAAGCTCCGCTGCCTACCCGTTCATGTCACGTTTACACTACAAACTGTGCATGATCTAGAAAAATTTACGCCAATGATTGGCACCAAACGCACCCACCCTGGCTTCCTCTTCTCCCTGTGTGACGAAACCATCTCATCTTTTAAGTGCGTAAGCGTGACATTCACATTTCCCTAAAGTGCTCTGTGTTTTAGCACAGCGGATAATTAAGCGGGTGGAGGGAGTGGCTCTGATTGGCATTATAAACGCTGCACCATCTCTGCTCTCCGTTCACACCACCACCTGCCTCTCCCTCCTGCACTCACATTCACCATCAGAGGAATTATTAAAGATAAAAAGGCATTGTGCAAAAAAAGAGATCCTCCCCTGACAGATATTATCATTACAACCTTTTATCAAAAAGTGCAAACTTGTTTTTATCCATCTGTCTCCCCCCTCCATATGTGTCTCACGCTCCATCCTTCACTCTTTCCCTGGGTATTTCAGCAGGGAGAGAAAAGGAGAACCAGAGAGAGAGAGAGCGCAAAAAACGAGAGGGAAAAAAGCTAGACTGAGCTCTGTCAATTGGAGTGAGTGCACTACTAAGTCTGGCTTCACTACAAAGGTTAGCAGATCTGACTGTCGATACTGTCAGAGGAATGGAGTCTTAGGGAGGGGAGGGAGCAAAGGAGGTGGAGACACGAAGGTTAGGTGGTGGGGGAGGGGAGGCAGGAGGGTTTGCTTTGAGAGAAAGAGATACTTTGATATTTCGGAATGTTAGAAGGGTGAATGTGGAGAACTGGAGGTTGGGGATCTAATTACCGGGCCATAATTGGGGGCTAGGGAATAGGTTGCCGTCCTCTCAACTCGCTGCAGATCAATTATGTTAAGAGAACATCTGTAAGTAGAACTTAATGAGGTCCATTAGAGCAACATGCGCTGCCTTCCCTAACGGTGCTTGTCAGCTTCTTGGATGAGCTGGAGTGTGCTGCTAACTAGGGACCTGGTGAAGGTGCTTAAATAGGCAAGGAGACGTGCGGGCCGGCTCAGGTCTGTTTTGCTTTGCTGCCAGGGAGGGAACGAGACTGCGAGCGAAGAAACAGCCGTCGTGGGGAGAAGGAGGGGAATCTTTTTAGAGCAGGAGCGAGGAGGAGTTGCACCGAGGCGGGCTGCGTGTTTTTAACCCGCTCGCCTGGAACTTGACAAGGGAACCGGCTATACTTGAGCTACCATCTCGTCTTAATCAGCAACTTTTCCTCGGTACAGTATCTTTCAATCAGATCTTTTTTTCCTCCTCAAACATATTCTGATCTGCAGCCTCATTAAGAGCTTGGAAACGATTGTTCGTGCAGTGTTCTAATTTGACCCTAAACCAGAACTAATTGGTGATGGTCTTTTGTTCTAATTAAGGTTGTTAGGATAAAGGATCTCGGGATAATTGCCAACTACTTTGACGGTTTCTCTCCTAAATAAGGAAGCGAAGAGTTAGAGTCGGTTGTGTCTGTTACAATGTGAGTGACTGCGGTGGGTGCGCGAAAGCATTAGATTCTCTGTACGTTACTAGCAGCAGTTTAAAACTGGGATTAAGTTGAAGCTTCCGTGAAATGAATGGTCGCTGGAGACGCTCAAAGGAGGCTTAAACCAGGGTAAGAGTACCAGGAAATATATTTCCTGACTTCAATCCTCCACGAAAAAAAGATTTCTCCCTTTGTGAAGCCCGGTAATTAAACTCCCGCTTTCATTTCTACCACAAAAACCAACCTGCATTCCTCGGATGAAGTGGGGTGGTCGTCTGTCGG
The DNA here is from genome assembly GCF_018340385.1 of Cyprinus carpio. Lineage (NCBI taxonomy): Eukaryota > Metazoa > Chordata > Actinopteri > Cypriniformes > Cyprinidae > Cyprinus > Cyprinus carpio. The sequence continues at coordinate 10,251,305 of NC_056600.1, forward strand.
ATATCCCTCTCTTTGCTGACGTTACATCGCAAGTCTGTGTGTGAAAGAGAGAGAGAGAAAGAGGGGGGTGAGCGAGAGAGAGAGAGGTGAAATAATAAGCAGCTCTTCATTTTAACGACGTCCGTTCGCCAAGACTGCGCGCGCTTCTCGCCACGCGGGCTGCGTGCTGGAATGTTTTGTGCGAGCGTCACGTAACGTGACGGACTTCTGCGTTCACCTCGCTCGGCACAGTCTGGTGATGGCATTCTCTAGCTCATCACCCCCAATAATTCAGATATCTTCGGTGAATAATTGACGTGATAATGCGCGAGATGAAGTGGTGGCGGGAGGATAGAGAAAGAAGAAGGGGTTACAGCATCCCCCACTCTCTCTCCCGCTCCCTTTTACTCAGCTTAAAGCGTCTCCCCCGCAAATTGCATGATTACGAAGATAGCCGCTTTGAAATAATTCAATCCATGACAAAACCTAATTACTGGCAGGTAATACCCTGTCAGCTTTAATGCATCTCATCACTCATAATGGAAGCGAGGAGCATTTTATGACCCATCTCATTACTGCTGTATTTTAGGCAGAGAGTGATTGGCATGGGGCCACAATCTTACCACCACCCAACTCTGTTACCATCAGTTCTCCGTCTCCACATTCTCGGTTTAGTCACTTCCAAACTGGGCTGACGATAAATGACTACTTTTGGGCCATGACAGAAAATAAACTCTACAGTGAGTGTGTGATTATGTTTCCTTTTCTCTCCTTCAATGTGTGTATGTGTGTGGGGAGGGAGGGTAGGTGGCACTGAAGGCCTGTGATTCATCCTAGCTCGGCAACATGGGCATCAAGCAGTGCTAATTAGAGTGAACAGGTGTAACCAATGGGCGAGGAATAGCTTTAGAAACACAGACTGAAAAAAAAAAAAAACTGTGAAAACAGTGAAAATTATTACTCTCTCTCTCACACATGCACAGTTTTGTCTTTATATTCATGGACTTTCATTTTGCAGGTGTACAGCGATCACATGCCTGAAGCGTGAAAGTTTATGATCAGTAATGGAAAATGATCATTACGTGTCCTGGGGTAATACGACTTAATTTAGGCCTAAACTACTGAAGACAAACTAATAACTATAATGCTTTCAGACAAGAGATCACACACTAGTGCTAGATACTGTAGGTTTATGCAAATTTTTATTTTATTTTTAACTTAAAAAGGGTATTTTTAAATGTGTCATTACAGATGACACAGTCGGCAAGACAATATTTTTACAACTCTTCTCTTTATTGTTATCTTTCCACTTTTTGTGATTCCCAACTAGAAGTACACGGACACCAAGGGCACTTACCTGGAAAGATTTAGGTTTAAAACAAAATAATGTGTAATGTGTGTGTAAAGTACACTACTTGGTGAGTTTATCTTACACCTACACTTGTTTTTTTAAGAGACTAACAGTATAGTTAATGCTAAATGAAACCCAGTGTGATATGAGTTAAAAAGAAACACATTTATGTTTGCTGCTTGAGCCAAATTGATAGCAAACACTGTTTTATTATATCAATGATTCTAAATTTATTAAAGCTGCTCTGAACCAACATAGTATATGAAGTATTAGTAAATTAATCACTTAAATACAGAATGAATTAGGTGTGTTGATTTAATATGAGACCAAAATATTCCTGGATTTAAAAACTGATCTGCACCTGATGTGCTCACAGGTGCTGTACTTAATCAAGTGCATACTGTAAAGCAGTCTGCATTTTCTTACACTCTAAAAATGAAATGTTCCTTAGTGATTTATTGTGCACCTTATCAGCAAAGAACCTTTTTGTCATTTTCAAGTACCATTTTTGTTATATAGGATTCTTAAGTTATTTATATGCTTTTTTTTTTGATAGATTAAAAAGGGTTTTTTATTTTTATTTTTTTATTTTATTTTATTGAAGCTCATTTTCAAGTACTATTTTTGTTATAAATGGATATAGGATAGGATATAGGATTCTTAAGTTAAGTTATGTTTTGAGAGAGAGATTAAAAAAGTTTTATTTGTCTGTTTAAGCGTCATTATAGATGTCTTTAAGATAAAAAAAAAGTTATTTGTGAAACTTAAGGTTCTTATATAAGGCATCAGGGTGTGAAAGCCTTTTTTGTTCTAATTGGAATCTATATTTTTCAGAGTGTATTTGCCTGCATTCAGAAGTACTAATATAATTACGATTTAAAAAGATGCAAGTGCACAAACACCTGTCGCCAAAATGACAGACATATGTATGCATACATTATTGTGTGCGTTTTATAAATCAGACCGGTTCTGCTATAAAACACTAAGAAGCACCACGAAATTGTTGCCTATAGCTGCTAAAACAAAGAGAGAGAGAGAGTCTTAACGTGTAGTACAGAGCTCATAGCATGTTTGTGCGCGCGTCTCAGAGAGGTGAGCATTAAGTTTGTGTTAGCGAGCGCGCGCTCCGTTACTCCGGCTGTCGGTAATAACCGAATGACCTTTTCCTCCTCGTGTAATGTCTCACTGGTGAGGGATTGGGTTTGAAGATAATAAAGCTAGGCTTCACTATTCCTCGTTCCTCACTCACTGATGGGCAAGTTGTTGTGAGCTTTCTCAGAATACTCAATACATGACGAGAACACCTGTAGCTCTTGGTGCGAACTACTACTCGTAGATGATCCATGTGGACCTCATTATTTTCAACCTGAAGATCACTCTTATCCGCGGTGCAATGTCAGATTCGTGAACTTTTGCTCCGAGGAATATTGAGTTGGAGTCGGTGCTCTATCCTAAGTTAACCTTCTGCATAACTTGGTCAAGAAGGTGAGTGAGTTGTGCTTTAATTGTCTTTTCCGAACGGATTTGCTGTAATTCTTTTGGTCCTAAATGCACTGCGAAACTAATCGCTTAACCAACCGTGGATGCTTTTAGTAGTCTTTGATGTTTAATACAAAATTCAGTCTTGCATGCCTCACGTAGACGCATAATTTGTGCATGTGATTCAAATTATTTCAGATAAACTGATCATGCAAAGTCAGGTTGTCATTTCTGCACACTGCAGAGCAATGGACAAAAACGAAACGATGTTTCTTTATGAAACTACATTGCAACGCATAACAAACACCCAAGCTGTGTGCACGGCAGTAAATAACGACTGATATAAATGACAAACAATCGCTAGACAGCTATTAACACAATAAGAGGGCACTTAAACAACATTGCAAATAGTGGATGTGCATGATAACATACACACTTTATTTGCATTAAAGTTTGTGCATTCAAAAACAAGACAATTAAGAACAGTTTTTAAAGCTTGAAAGAGATTGTAGAAGGTGTTGATACTATAGCATTCGTGTATATAGGCTATTCTAAAAATATGGCATGCATCACTTCGTAAATGCTTGACAAAATGGGATTTCGTTTTAGTATGTACGAGTTCCTGTATGTTGTCTTTTGTATACATCTAACTTGGTGCCTTTTACTGTACGCGCACTGAAATAGGCGAATAGCGAGAGGCACGATAGGATTATAAGATTACGGCGAGCGCGAAGGGGTAAAGCATATGCCTTTGTCATCCGCTGTCATTTGTTCGCCGCCACTTGCCTCGCCACGGCTGCTGGTCGATCTAATTTCATAGTCGAGCACTGTTGTGACAAACGGAGTCTTAACAGCGTGTGGCGCTGAGCGATAGCGGCTCGCTCTTTCTGTCTTTCTCCCTCCCGTGTTTTGTTGATTGGTGTTTTTGTCGTTTTCACTCTTTTCTGGCGGAGCGAGGTGGATTGTTACTTGTAACAAAAGCGAAGCACCCTCGCGCGCATACAGCTGCTCACTTTACGCGCATCTTTGGCTCGCGCCTCGTCTTGTTGCATGGTGTTTCTGGGAGCCGAAGCGGGTCAACCAATGCAGAAAAGGGAGAAAAGTTTCGGTAAGAGCTGCGTTTTGCATCCTATCAACGCGAGTGTGATGTGTTTAAATGTGTGGATGTGTACTTGGGATGTTTCTATGCATACAGCGTCAGTTTTGCCTAACCTCATAGCTGCATTTCACCGAAGCGACGCATTTTCCTCATTTCCCCCGTGCGAATTTTCGTGGTTTGCTTAGACTATTGTGAATAACGTTTTAACATTTAATATGATGTGCCGTTACGTATCACCGTTTCTAACGCGTTAACGGTTTCATTTTGTCGCTTTGCAAGCTGCAAATCTTATTGGCCTTTTCAGTGCACTAGGCTGCCATGGCAACAGTAATTAAACTGATAAGAGGGTGAAATGTCAGCATCTCCGGCTCGCGCAGCTGTGATGTGAAATCAGATTGGTACTTTGCGCTCGGTGTTTGCCAAGTCTCGCCTGAAATTTCTCCATCAGTATCTGGGAACAGTGAAGCGCACAAAGAGCATCGTATCACTATGCGAACGGGACATAATGAAAGATCTGAGTGAGCGAGGAAAGACAAAAAAGACACCCATGTCCCAGGCATATAAGGATAAGAATTTAACGTTTTTGGTTGCGAATTCGACTGCGCGTAATGATTTCGGTTCTGTAATGGTTCCATTAATGATCCATTAATTACTCTGGAGGAGGAAATATTCCGAGAGAAACTGCGATTCGGGTTGCATTTACTGCTCTCAGCAATCTATTTGCAAACCATGAGATAATTTCAGATTTCATCAGCACCGATATAACAAATAAAACATAAATTTAATTCAGTTCTTCCAAAAGATGATTAGATTGACGTAATGACTTGTAGCCTTTTCAGAGGCGGCTTAGATGCAGTCTGATAAGTGGTCCTATTTATATAAGTGAAAATGTTAAACAAAAATGTGGTGACCTAATTCATTAAGCATTCATTTATTTCATAAAATATGCCTACTGATTCATAATGTTTATCTTAAAGTGCTCATCTCATGTCATTCAGTCAGTTAAGTACAACAACACAGTGACAGTTCTTGGTTCATTTACAGTCGAATATGAAAAAAGTCAATTTTGTGGTTCAATCAAGTGTTAGATTAATTCAGTAACAGCTCCGACTGGTACAAAAGTATGTTAGAATCGCTAAAAAAAAAAAGAACCGGCTCAAAAGAGTCATTAGTTCAGGACTCGTGTTACGTTGTTCAGGCTGCATGTATTTGATTCACTAAAAAGAGTCGATTCGTAAGAGTCATTGGCTCGGGATTCGGTCCATAGCACTGTATGTTTTTGATTCACAAAAAGAACCGGCTCATAAGAGTCATTCCTTATGCAGTCGAACTGCGCTGGTCTTGCTGTATAATTCTGAAAGACTAAAAAGAGCCAGTTAAGAGTCATGCGTTCAGGAATCGGACTAAAGTGGTCGTGTTTCAAAAAACAGAAGTGCAGAAAACACTATTCAAGTTGTTCAATAGAGTGTTCTACATCAGTAGAAAATAGTTATCAAAATCACTTGGTTTCTGTATTTGTTAAAATGGCTACCCGGGACCGATTTCAGTGAGTTAGATTAACATGAACATCCCACACTCCCATTAGAAAAAAGAAAACAGAATTGGGAATCCAAGCCTGTGAATAGAAGGGTTAGTTAGTTTGTGCCACAATCGATTCATTTAGGACTAACCGTGATTGCGGACCGAGGGCGAGGGGAGTCAAAACTAACTTCTTTGGCTTGGTAATGAGAGGCGGTGACTTTGTTTTGTTAACCAGGCGAGCTGGGACGGTGCGGATGAGTGGGACAGAACAAGAACGCATAGCAGAGGAAATCAGCCGTGTGCTGTTCTTACAATCCAATCCAGCCAATTAAAAGCTCAACAGCTTAAGTACAATGGGACAAACAGTGAGGCGGTGCTACCTGTCTGATGTGCTCCCTTGCTGTTCTCCCCTCACCAAGCCCGCTCCTTTGAATAAACTCAAAATAAAGCATCATAAAAACGCCAGTGAGGTCGAAGGAATCATCATTATCCCTTGCCTCGTTTTCATTGAATGTCCCTACATCTTAACGAGCATGGTCCTACAGCAGAAAGAAGTTGTTCACAGTCTAAGCCTATGGTACTGCATCAGATATTTGCTCTAGGCTATAATTATGACCCTAGAGGGATCGGCTACCTGCTGTTCCTTTCCCTGCATTGTAATGCTCAGTTGAATTGAAACAATTTCACACCTGTCCTCAGTCTTACTAATTGGTGCACTGTCTTGTTTATTTTCTGTGAGGGCCAACTGCCACGCTTTTGGCAAATCATTTTTGAAAGTAATTATCGTCAAGGCCACATGTTAAAAAAAAGAAAGTGGCAAACTCTCTCTAGCTGTTAGGTAGGCCAGAGTCTTAATGGTCTCCAAATGTGTTGACATGCATGACTATTTAAAGGGATAGCGCACCCAAAAATAAATTCCAACATCGTTTGCTCACCCTCATGTTGTTCCGATACATGTATGACTTTCTTTCTTCTGTAGAACGCAAAAGTCTCAATTAAATTTCATTGCATTTTATTAATACAATGATACAAGTTTCTAATGACATAAGGGTGAGTAATAATGTCAGAATTATGTAATTTGGAATGTTATACCAAATGTTTCACAAACTTTTCTTGTCAAGACAGATTCATGCAGTCCAAACGAGGCTTTTTAATCTCATATTCCTCTATGAATGTATTTCAGCGAGATTGCCTGGACAACGCATCGCGGCAACGAGCGCATTATAACTATCCCGAGGGAGGTTCACAATTCAGGCAGAGACACTCAATTTACCACAGCTGAGAAATCTCTCTGTGACCCTCTCATTTAAAGTTCGCAATTTCTCACCCCCCTCCAAGAGCAGCATATACATTAGGTGGAATCTATGGCTCTGACAGCTTCTCCTGCACAAGGTGAGAAATGGGGACTGTCTCAGTGGCAGGACAACGGGGCAGAATCAGACGTACTTGTAAAAATATAGGACAAAAACTTTTGGGGCCGGGACAAAAAAAGAGGGGCCGGAGCGGTGGTGGTGGGGGGAGCGGGGTACAGCTTACTCTCCTCTGTATGGAAGGAGAATACTAATTACAGGCCTTCAGCATGAGCCCACATTGTTCCCTCTCTACCCAACAAAGCCCTTTCATGCCCTGTAAAGGGCTACACAATGCCTGCTCTGGGGGCAAGCTTTGGCCCCTCCCCTAAAGTGGGGGGAAGAGGAGGATGTTAGCTACATTGGCTTCTTGTTATTGTTGACCAAAAAGTGTGTGTTCATCTCTTGATTGAAAAACACAGCACATGACTGACTGTCAAAAGTCACCAGGAACCATGTTCTCACCCTCGTGTCGCCCCTTGTCGCCTGTCTTCGCAGGTATACAAATGCTCTCCGTCCAGCCGGACACCAAGCCAAAGGGCTGTGCCGGCTGCAACCGGAAAATCAAGGACCGCTACCTGCTGAAGGCCTTGGACAAGTACTGGCATGAAGACTGCCTCAAGTGCGCCTGCTGCGACTGCCGACTCGGCGAGGTGGGCTCCACGCTGTACACCAAAGCCAACCTCATCCTCTGTCGGAGAGACTACCTACGGTAAGAGGAAAAAACTTGTTATTTGTGTCATAACACACACTCTAGACACTGCAGATTGCAAGTTATAAGACGTCACTGAAAACAGCTGAATCTGTACCCCATTCAAAAGAAAACTCTCTAAGGGCCTTGCGTCAAATCCCTAACAAAGCAAGTGCCACAAAAAGCCATATTGCTGTTAACACTGACTTTAATGGCTGCCCTTAACGCCCAGAGTACTCCCATGCTGTTAGATATCCTTTGCTCTTCATAATAGAAAAGGAGCTCAAAGGGGATCTTTATGAGCCTATAAACTGCTGCCATTTCTGTGAGTTTTCAATGGACTCACTTGTTGGATCCAATCAACACACTGAGGCTTGATAGATGGGCATTGTTTAGCAAGAGACCACCCTGGTTCTTGTTCAATCAGCTTACCTTTGTCCACGGATGGAAGGCTTTCCTTAGAAACCCAACCTCTCAATTTCTCGCTTTTCTATCGGTGTGCCCAGCATGCATCAGTTTTAAAGCAACAAGTCTGCAAGTATGGATTTTTGGCATACGGACAAATATAGACTCCAATATCTGTCATCTGGTCACCCCTAAAAATATTCTTGTTTTCTCTTAATGAGTAAAAAGGAAAGAGTGCTTAAGCTGTTTTCTTGTAGGATTGCATGATATAGAGAACATGCATTTATGCAATCAACCTTTGTTGCAATTTAAAGCCAGAAAATAGACACACATTCTACATGCATTTATCTGGCTCCTCCTGGTATCCCTAAATATTTTTTAAATTATTGTGAATCATTTTTTAATATCTAATTAAATAATAATAAATAAATATTAATGTTATATGAAATATAAAAATAATTACAAATATATGATTTTAAAAAATGGTATCTATTTTTCATCTTACATTGGCATCACTACTGCTTGTTTACACTACGCATATGATGTCACTAGTGCACAAACTTAACATAAGATAATCATGTGACTAGGTTATTATCTGAATTGCCATAAACTTTAAGGATTAATGCATTAAAATCAATAGTGAGCATTGTTACGATATTTTCAAAAATGAAATATTATTGTCATAAAATGCATCATGCAACTTTTTGTCTAGTGTCTCTACCTAGTAGTTACACAATTGTGTTAATAAACCCACGTACACATGTGTGCAACGTTTGTATATGAAATGATATAAATGCTCAACGGGACGCTCCAGGGAGTCACGGCTTTGTGAGCGTGCTAGAAGCTACAGTAGGCAGGAGGCGCTTTGAAATGGCACAGTTCATTTCATTTTGGCATGGGCGATGAGAGAGTCTCCATTAGGTGCAGGCTTTGGGGAAACGCGACTGTAAAGCATCGCCAGAGGGCCAGAGGCAGGCTGAGATTACCATCTCGCAGTAAGCCTCATTGACTGTGCCCTGCTAAACTGCATCTTCATTCACGACGCCGCTCACAAGTTTGTGCCTCAAACAACAGCGGCGACGAGATAGATGGCACCAGATGTGTCATTAGGAGACGTGTAGATCTGTCTTCGTGGGACGGTGATGGTTTGTACCAGATGCGACTGATAAGGTTCTTGTGCATGTGTATGTTCTGTTATATCTCTTTTAAGAATTTTATAACTGCTAGTGAGGGAAGAGAGAGGCCAACTGTGCCCATGTGATTCTTTCATCTTCAAAGTTCAAGGTGACTGAATTGATTCGATTCTAGCCATCACATGAGCGGTCTTCCCATGCCTCCAGCTCGACGTCTCCTCGCCAGCAGCAAATCAGGGGCGAGCGTGGCATGGTCCCAGTTTCTCAAATCACATCTGCAACACAACAAAAGAAAAGCAGCCTCCATTGACGAGCCAATCAATCGGCAATCCTACAAAGCGTCCGACGCACTCCTCTCGATTGGATCGTTTCCTTATTTATTTTCTTAAGTTAGTGCCGGCGAGATAAGAGATAGACTTAATCCCTTCCTCTTTGTTCTGTGTTCTATTTAGCCCGTTCTTAGTCTGAGTAAATTATTCTTGGATTTATTATACAAGATTTCCCACCCCCACGTCCGCACAGAATCAATCCAGTCCTGTTTAGCAGTGTGGCATGTTATTAAGGCTGACATAACCAGGGTTAATAGAATTCTTCAGGGGTCTACAACCATGAGCGATGTGATCCCACCAGCTGAGAAATAATAATCCCTATCGCAACATACACAAAAACAAATTAAATAAGGGGGAAAAAATATTTATGCCTTCCCGGACCTGTCTCCCTTAGTACGTATTATCAAATATGATGTGGGGGTTTTTTGTAGTCGAAGGGAGAGGCAGAAATTGTTTTGGTCTGGGGAAAGGATATCATTCGATTCATATTCAAAGCATCGAGAAGGTAATTATTGATGGAAAGCGTGATGCTCGTATTGCTCTCAAAGTATGGGTAAATGGCATTGGCCTGTCATATCAACAACAAATGATTCTTTTGATACCGTGCAGACATCTCTATTGATGATAAAGGTAATAACCGGCGTGCCAATGTTTATGCCGATGCGGCTACATTTCATAGCGGGGAGCGATAAAGTTAAAAGCAGCAGACAAAAAAGCAACGGACACATTTAAGTTGAGAAACGGGCAAAAATGAACCCTGTCAGAAAGTAGTTACATACAGGAAAGCTCAGGATGCAAGCAGGGAGAGAGAAGCTGTTAGGCATCAGTTAATGGAAAACTGTAAATTTCAGGCATCCATTTTAAAGACAGCACAGGGTGACCACTTATTTATTTATCTATCTATTCATTCATTTTTTTTTAATCCAACTTCAATTTTCCTCTACAGTGGTTTTACTAAGATTGTAAATGCAAGCAAACTCACAGAGCAGTCAACATGACTGGATTTATTACCGTTATGGAAAGCTGGCTATCGGTGAAAGATAACCAACATGTAAAGCATGGTTTGGTTGTAATAACTAGTTTTTTTTCCCCCCTTTCGCCCCTCATTCAGGAACCACTTTGTGGTACCCGTCTACCTTGTGCTGTGTAAACTTTTGGAAATGAACTATAAAAATGTATCTTTCACTTTTTCGTACAGTATTTGCATCTGGAATCACTCCGTAGATTGTATGCATTTATGGATGTGCCATATGCTTATCTGTAGGTCAACAAAATGTGAGTAATCTTTGAAGTCAGGAACTTTGGCAAATTGTGCTTAACGGAATTGGTTTTGTAATTCATTTCGGTTGCACACTTAGAGATAAAGATTATAATTACGTAGTTGCTTGATGAAATGATAATTTCAGGATGCCAATTTGAACGAAAGGATGGTGTTAAGATAAAGTAGCTGTATTAAAAACTGCAGGTGGCTTACACATCATAAAAGAAAAAATAGCATACCTTGGATGCAATCGCTGCTCTTCGCCACCATGCTAAGTGAAGTTTGCCTACTATCGCCCTTGAAAACATGAGAAGCTTCATACTTGGGTCTGTGCCACAGAGAAGTCCAAAGAGTCACCACCTAAGGAGACAGAGACAAATTATTAGAAAAATCGCAGTATGTGTCCAATCAGCTATTTTAGTTTAATCTATGTTGTGGGTGCTTGCAGGTGTGCAATGCTCTTTTTTTTTTACCTCAGCTAACCTAAGCTAACACTCTCCTTGTAATTTGGGAAAGGTCAGAAATGCAGAACTTCTAAGTTCAGAAGTCCTCTAGTTCTCCAGTGCTCTAGTTTACGCCCCTCAGCTGATAAGAGCAATTATTCTCAAATATAAACGCATTTCTTGTAAGCTGACGTGACACTAAAGAAACAAAGTTGCTGCCGTGTTGTCTGTTAAAGGTTAGGCTGGTCTCTCCGGCGGGACTAGCGCAGTGCAGCCTGGTGTACTTTATCTTGTGTTTTCCTCAGTCGTTTTGAAGCTAGCTGAAAGATTGAGGCCATCTCTTGTTCTAATGACCAGTGCAGATGTTCACAAACAGTGCAGTGCTCTCTGTCTCTGAAGGGCGTTAAGCAGGATTTCGGTTATAGCAAACACGGAATGCTAAAACAGAGCATTGCTAACATTTAATTTTGTGTTTCTACAGCCAGAATCAGTGTTGGGAAGAAACTATTTTGACAGTAGTTTAGGATTTGACAAAATACTGAAGCTTTTTTTTTAGGAACTTTTACATAAGTAGCTATGTAGCAAGGTTAAATTGTACATTGCTAGTTTTTGTAATGCACACAAACTAGCGGCCTGTCTTCCGTCTCATGCCAACTTTGATATGAATCAGTTTGTTTCAATAATTTATAGTGCTGGAAAAAAATCTGATTTATTTTAGTGAATCAGTTAGTTTGAACAGTTCACAGTAAAAAAAAAAAAAAAAAAAAAAAAAAAAAACTATGTTTTTGACTCATTTGTATAGCTTAGTGTTTTAAAGTGTTAAAGTGTTTAAAGTGTTAAGTTTTTCCTTTAATGAGATCTGTGTTGTCTTTGTGCCATATAAACAGCACTCTGATCATAAACTCTCACATGATTTATTTTTGTATATTAAAGTTTAGAATTAGCTACTTTTCAATAGCTACTTTTTCAAAAGGTTAACTTTAATTTACATTTAGAGGATGTTTGAAAAGAATGACTGCTTGGAATGAGCTAACTACACATTTTAGCATAGTTTAGCAAAGTCTTTTCTTTTTTTTTCTTTCAGATAATATATTAAATGTTGTTTTGAAATCCAATCCGTATGAAGACCGTTTCTCATCTACAGCAAAAAAAGAAACAAAGGTGAAATATGCTCTTTGAATCAAGATCTGTATTAATATAAAATCCTTTAATGACACACATAAAACAAAACTGTTGACAGAACAACAATTTACCATTCATGTTGAGATATTGAACATTAGTGTGATTAAAATGCTACTCAACACTTCAAATGCACGTTGTTTTTGATTTTAAAACATTAAGACTCTTTATGAGCATCCCGTGTTACTTTTGTTGCCTGTGCTATCTCTAGCTGACAAATTTCTAGGCCCTGGGGGACGTGTTTGCAAGGTCGGCTTTTGAAAACACTCTGCACCCAACATAAAGCTGTTTTCTGAGGGTGCACCTGTGCTGTAATTGTTTTTTTCTTGTCTGTCTGTTAAAAGAATGGCTTTTTCTTAAAGCTAATGAAAGACTTAGTATTTTTTGTCATTTGTTATCATGCCTTTGTGACATGAAACACATGTTTCTGTTTTATATATTTATAGTATATTCCTGTTTTAAAGTCTAATTGTGGTTTTTGCATTATTTGTTCCATCTGTTGATGGCTTTGAAAAAGCTACACAGCCCAATTAGTCAAGAAAACAATTCTCCATTATGTGTGAAGGTGATGCATAACATTTCCATCAACCTTTTTAAATCAACATCAAAAATTTTGATTAAAATTTGAATTAATGTCTGAAGGAAAATGTATAATTTAGATACTTTGCCTGGTCACAACATCCATAGTAATTAAAAATAATTAGCAAAGTGTTGTTTAAAAAGTTTTAACCATCAACTTTTAATGTCAAAACCATTGCAGACTTCTGTCGGTACTTACTGGAAAGTTTGGTTAAGCCCGCCGTCATTTTCAGACAACAAGACTGTGAGGCTCTATGAACTCTGATTTCCAAAGAGGAAATATTGATGACTTGAAGGAGGTAAATCCTTGTAGAGAGGTGCTCCAATAGGAGTGGCCCTTAGTGTTGCGGGATCACAGGCACTTGAGGTGTGGATTCAGCGGGTGTGCCGTTTCTCTCAGTCACGGATAACGCTCGGTCTCAACGGCACTCGTTACAACAGAGCACTCAGCGTGTACAAAAGGCCTTCTTCCCAGTGAAGATTTTAATGGTGTTGCGGCTCTGGAAGCTATACCTCCTTATCCCCCTCGTCTCATTAGACAACCCCTCACCGTCTTCTGTTCCTTTCTGCTGAGCTTTAGTCTTTAATACTGCGATTGAAACCTTGTGATGACCAGTTTTCATGCAGGCCAGGTTATTGTTGTCACTCAAGAGTAAGTTTGTTTGGTCCCAAAAACCTGTATGATGTTCTTTCATCTGTGGAAAATTAGGAGAAATTTAGAAGAATGTACAAGTTGCCTTTTTCCATGCAATTACAATTAAACAAAACCTTTACGTCAATCTGAAGCATGAAAGTTCCTGTCATTCCTTTTTGGTGAACTATTCCTTTATTATTTGCTTTAAAAATTGGGATGCTTTCAAATGACGACGAGATTAATGCATATTTAAATTTAAAACACCTATGTAGGCTCCTGGGAGTTTGTGAAAAATAACAGAACATAGTCACAAGCTACCATAAATCTACTACAACTATAATAATGACCAACAAAAGTTAGTAAGTAAAAATTTCAACGTCTTTTTACGCACTTGCCCACTGTTTGTTTTATTTGTTCCCCATGGTGTCCTGTATGATTCATGCCCCTGGAGGATGCACAGCAAGCCTCTAAACAGCAGCAGCCGCTCCATCGCCACAAGGTGAACTATTCCCCGCTGCGCGTTATTATTAATAACTGTCAGCCAGAGGGGGTCACCCACGACAACTCCTTGAAAAGAACCCAGGGCAAGGCAACTAGGCCGCAGCTGGGCGCCTTGTAAAACAATACCCCCTCCCCCCTCCCTGCTTCCCCAGAGGATGAGTGCTTAAGGCAGGAATAATGCATGGGAGCGATTGGGGAGTAGGGCACCGCCATGTTTCCAGCCGTGAAAAATTAAGATGTCACCACCTGGCACTGTTAAGCATACCTTTTGCCAGAGCACGAAGCTATCTATTAGAACAGGACAGAGCAAAGACAGCGTTTGAATGTCTTTCTTCCCATTTCCACCTCCAGGCACACGTCCCCCCATCATCCCACCTGATTCTATGGCGTAAACTTAAAAAAAAAGTTCACAAAAAATATTTTTTCAAATTATGATTTACTTACCTCAGTGTTAAGTAGTAATATAATATAATATAATATAATATAATATAATATAATATTATAATATAATACAATATAACAATTTATTATTATATTTATTATATATATATATATATATATATATATATATATATATATATATATATATATATATAATTTTTTATAGATATAAAAATAATAACATAAAATGCATCATCCACTTCTGTTGCATGGAAAACAAATATTTTAAATGCATTAATTTATTGTGTCTGTACAACATTTAACAATATAATATAATAATAAAAAATATTTTATATTTATACTTTTTTTACATTTATTTATAATTATTATATATGTAAAATAACAAAATATATATCATCCTCTTCTGCTGTAATAAATTGACTTTTATTAATGAAAATGTACTGTGTCTATACAGCATGTAACAATATATAATATAATACAATATATAATTCTAAAGTATTTTTTATATTTAAAAAAAAAAAAATAAAAACAAAAAATTCAAAATCAACTTGTACTGTGTCTATACAGCATTTAACAATATATAATATAATATAATATAATATAATATAATAGTGTCAATATACAGCATAATAACAAATATAATATAATATAATATAATATAATATAATATGCTTCTTACTATAATATAATTTGACGTATTGTAAAATATTTTTTTTAAGGGACATGTAAAATTAATTTAGCTCTGCACAGATTTTTTTTTTTTTGTCTTTGCAGAAACTCGCTCTTTTTAAAATAGCGGATGTTGTCGTTCTCTGCATAGCTGCATTGTTGTGGTCAGAGCAATTCCAAATAAGTGTTCCTCCAATCTCCCTACACCACCTCTAATCCAACAAGTTTCCATTAAAATGAATGTTATAACTGAAACAGGGCGCCGGAGATGTGTGTGGGAGGGTAGTGACAGCAATTTATTTGTGCTCACCTCCTCTCCCGTGCACTCTCACTTTGAATGCATTACAAATCCTGCTTTAATTTTCTCCACTCTACCACATAGACATCCAGCTACATCACTCCAATCTCTCCAAATGAAATTGGTTTTGGAGGGGTCAGAGTTCAGCGCACTGGTCTGTGTTATGATTTCCATCTAATCTGGGAGAGGACTATAAAGACCTAATCCGCCCTACCTTTTCCAGGCACTGCTGCACTCTTGAGCCTGCGTATGGGAACCTTGTAATAAGCCGAGAGAGGAAGGAGGGGAAAGAGGGACGACTGTTTTTCAAGTCCTATTTGTTTTGTGGATTTATGGGAAGCAAAATGTTGGATGGCTTCAACTATGCCACAAGTAGACAGACTCCATGAGGCCAAGGCTAGATTAAATGTCAACTTTGACCCCACTTGCTGATCAGAAAGGGCCACCCAGGGGCTTCAGATGAGTTTGATTTGGTCCAGAGCAGGAATAGGACCCCTGTGGATTTATTGCTGTAGACTGCCACCGTTTCCATGCAAAACAACGAAAGCATGAGCCCTTTTACTGAAGTTAAATGTCCACCGCATGCCTCGTTTTATTGCTTTGTTCTGCTAAATGTGATTTTATTTTAATGTTTAATGTTCAATGCTTCACTGGAGTTTTTTATTAGAACTTTTGTGTTACTGTATATCTCAACTTAGACCTGCCAAATTAACGTGTTTACTTTGTCCCAAGAGTGAAATTGGCCAGACATTCTTGCACAAGATGGACGATCACAAAGCATTAGACAAATGGCTTTGAAATACTGTGTGTTTGCAGAAAGCCATTATTTTGTTTTCACGGTAGCAGGTGATACCGTGTAGGACTGTTACAGCTAAAATGGTCAGCCGTGGAAAAACACCTTGCTAGCTGAGAAACACATGCCCTTAAAACACAACTACCTGCTGAGTGTGATATTATCTGTTATTGTAATGCTGGAGGAACTGTTTTCCGCTGCTTACAGTACCTGCACATTCAGCTGTATTGATTTCTTCTGCTTTTTCTTTGTATATGCCTACAGATTTGAACAGAATAGAAACAGAGAAAGCACAGCTTTCATGACAGGCCTCAATCAATTATTACAGTAGCTATGTAGAAGAAAAATATTCTTACAAAAAGTTTCCACAGGATGAACGAGTACATTTGCACCTAAATACATTCCTACCCTTATTTTACCCCGTCTATTTAAGTCTCTGAAGAAGTTGAACAAGGCTATATTAGGCTTGAATAAACTATTACCTTATGGGGCTTCATTTTTGATGAGATGACTTTCCTGAAATAGTTGTCGTCATACATCTCGTTGTCGAAAGCACTTCCACAGGCATTACGACCATATGGGTGCTTCATTTTTCCCCGCACTCTTGTCGTTACATTAATTTTCAGAAACTGTAGCTGTCACTTAATGCCAGAGTTAAATCCTGCACCTGCTGACTGGACTCAACTGGACGATCGCTCCTGTACCCTGAACTTAACTTTCTCCAGAAGACATTTATGTGGATTTCTTTTTACTTGGCTCCCAACCATTTGATATCCTTGCTCCTTAGAGATTAACCTTTATGCCCTTAATAAATGCTCTATATTGACATCAAAGGAATGGGGAAAATGGCACAAGGCCGTCTGGGAAGAGGTCTGGGAGCTTCCTGAAAGAACCCAGGCCTGTGCTCTCCTAAGCGAGAAGCCGTAATCTGGGCTGAGTGTATGGAATTTACCGCTCGTCTTTGTCTTTTTAATTAAACTTGAGCACAGTTTGGAGGCTATTTGACCTTTCTCTGCCCCCTCTTTGTGAGGATTGCCATAGGTCATTTCCATGCATATATTACCTCATTTGAGCTCTTCTCTGCTTCTAGTGTTGTCCATGATCCACTCGGATTTACAGATTAAGCAGAGGTGCGGCTGGAGAATATCGGCCACAAATTATATCTGCTGTTGACCGGAAATCTTGAAGATCAAGTATATCATTTTAGGGAGGCCTGACTAAGCGTTAGCAAGCAAGAGATGTGTGCTTTTAGAAGAGTTTATTAGTTCTGTATGGTGTGTAACTGTCTTTCTAATATTCAATTTTAATTTGTTCAGTTCAGTGTTCTTTTACAAGAAGAAGCATTGCCTGGCACAGCTGTGGCTGGGGATGTGGTGCCACTGCATCCTTGGCTGGCAACTCTTCTCTGCCGGCATGCGAGAGTGTGATAACCAGCCTTGTGGCTTGACACACCGAGATATGCAAGCCCCTCTGCCGCCCCCAGAGCTTTGGCAGACACCGATCGGCTTTTGTTTCTGTGTTGTGCACTTGGAAGCCATCCGCCATCTTGGCTCAAAACACAGCATTTTGAAAACCTTGCGGCTCATTCTCCAGCCTCCTAGTGCAATCCCTCCAAAACCAACTCCTCTTCTACCTGTGATAAAGCAACAGTACCAGTCCAGCAAACAAGAGAGGAATGGATTCCCTGCCCTGAGAGGAAGGCCGATAAAATAAACCCTACTTCTCTGAAGCATCGCCTTGCATGGCCTGGTAGCTTTTAAACTATTCACAAGGAATTGTGCAGAGTAAAAAAGACAGCCAATGTTGTTGTAGGATCAGACGCTCAAAGTTATTTTGGCTGGTGCTTTGCCATTAGGTGTAAACACGATTTGGTCTGCATCGTAGTCTCATAAAACCTACAGCTTCAGTTTACGATTTTCTCTTCAAGTTCAAGTGGCATAGTCAGTAAACCCGTAAGCTCTTTTTTTTTTTAAATCCCAGCTGTTTGCCTGAGAAGCACATCAGTGGCTAAGATCTCAGACTTATTGTTTAAGGTGTTCCCACTCCTTGCCTTCGCAATTTCTGAACATCCAATTATTTAGTACAGCTTTGTCTGTCCCTGGTCCAAGCAAGTTCCCTCTCTCCAGACCTGTCCACTATGCTTACACCTTTAGACTGAAGGCACCAGTCCTTTTTACTGTGATAAGTTTGCAGAGACCACAATGCCTCTCAGTACCCAATTTGAACATCGACCGCTGTCTCTCACACATGCAAGTTTAACATCCAAACAAAACAAAGCACCACTGCACTAACTTAAACCTCAGACTTTCTCTGAAATGCTAGCTTTAGGGCTCTGTATGTGTTACCCTCTCCCATTCTGGAATATCTTGCCGTCTTTGCCTACGTATGACTGGCAGCTCTACGGACCTCCACAAGGCAGTCAACTCCACTCGCTGACAGTTACACTGCAGTTCGTGAGGACAGGCTTGGTCTCAGACCCTCAGTTGCACAACCTTAGTAATGAGCCTTTTATGGAGATAAAGAAGGGGAGGATTGCAGCAGATTCTTTCATGGTAGTCAGGAAGTGGTGGGGGTTTAGTGGAGGAACCTCCAGATGGTGATTGGTCCATGTCAGCCCCACTTACAGGGGCTTGATTTGGATAGGGAGCGCAGTGCAGCGAGCCCCCTGTGCTCAACCCCTGAGCGACTTCTCAATTAGTGTGCTGCCTAGCGGAACTGTGAGACGCCGCTGGATGCTCTTCACCTCAGCCCCACAGCTCCAGGCACACAGCATCTGCCAAAATATCTCATATGATCACATGGTCAGGCTTATTTTGCTGTGGATGTTACATCAATACACATGCTTCTATCGAGAGCAGCAGACCAAAGCGTAGCCTGACTGAAAAGTGCAGCAGGCACACATTTTTTTTTTTCGGTATTGGTAAATACCTGAAGAGCACTGCTGGCAAGACATTAAATGGTTTCTCTTCTCAAAATGATTTCATTATTCTGACTATAATCAGAATGTAGCGTTCCCCTTTATATTTAGGTGTTATATCAAGTATTTTTTCTTAATGTTAATGGTGAAACCAGTCAGACCCAGTTGCTCAACTGTACTTGTGTAAAATGAGATGTAAATGCAGCCGTTTTAACGCCCTGATTTATTCATGAGAGAACCAAAGGAAAGAGAAGAATGCAAATGAGGCGCTCAGGTTTGCCCTTGAACTGGACACATCCACAAACAAGTCCATCTCACCAAAAGAATTAACAACTTTATTAAATCATCTGATATACTGTAGCCCTTGTGTAAGTGTGGCGGTTACTTCCTGTGTAACTCTATTTCAACATTACTAGTCTAGAGAAGCGGTCAACCTCACCTGAATCTTCCTATTACAAAGATCTTTAGCTCTAGTTTTGTTTTCTTATACATTTATCATTTTCCCTCTTCCTTCCTTTCACTTCCTTTTTTCTTTTCTCTCCTTCCTCCCTTATAACACCCTTATAATGCATTCCTAAAATCACAACCAACCTCTTCACAATAAAAAGAGAGGGAAAAGGGTGCTACTGCCAGATTGATTGTGCTGAATCACACCACTTTTCCATCTACTTTTAATCTCTAAATGCTAAAGAGGCAAAGTGCGCCAAAGTCTGTACATGCCATCCCTATGTTTTCTCAGCCTAGCTCCTCTGCATTAGCCACGCGTGTCCTGATCAATCGCACTCACCAGTTTGTCACTTTATGGCAGCTCTGCCTGAGAGAGTGTCGAGCTGTTTTCCTGTGACTACTAGCTCTCTGTGCACATTGCATGTTAAATGCTATCACTCACTGGCTTTTTAAACGTCAACACAGAGAGAGCACAGCTGAATCTTGTCTGTTTTTATTTTTTTTTATTTTTGTATTGCATTGACCAATTCAGAGTAAGCAAAGGCACAAGAACTAACATTATACTCTACAGTGAGATGATAAGCTCACACAGACAAAAAAAGTAAAAAGGAACATGATGGGCAAAGCATGCTAAGCATCTTTCCTCCAATCAAAGTTACTGCGGCATCCCTCCACACTATTCGTTCCAGATATTTGGATTTGATCAGGCCCATGGCCTTTGTAAGTTCTCATTTAAAAAAAGCAGTCTGCTCTTGTCCTGTTCATTAGAGACCTCTCCATTGTCAGGCTTGGATAGCAAGATCATTTGCACTGATTCGCTTCTCTCTACCACCAATCTGCATAAAAAAGAAGCATTACACCACGGGAAGTGTAGGTGCTGCTGTCCGTAACGCATTACTCTGATACCCATATGTCCCCGGCACAAAGCAACAGAGGGTTTTGATACTAAGGGGAGTGTGTATAATTAATTTGATTTTGAAAAGAGGGAGGTGGGTGGAGAGAGCGGGGTGCCGGTTAATGTATTGATCAAGAGTTCATTTGGCTTTATCTTCGTCCTACTAATTACTTTACTCTGAATAATATCAAGGTGGTTTTCATTTTAACTGCCACTGGGAATTCCTGGGAGAAAAAAAAACAACATCCAATATATTTTATCAGTGATTAAAACATTTCAATCATTGGGTCCACAAAAACACCCCTCAAGCTCAATGTGGGGCAGCATTCAAGATTCTGTCTAATTAAAATCCTACATTAAATATTTCTTAATTATCTTTTTCAGTAAAAGAAAGGAAGGGAAAAAATTAAACAGGCTGGTTTTGAAGACCTTTCCACGGATGGGATCTGCAAATCTAGTGCTGCAACAATATGAACAATATTGTTTTTCTCCTTTCGTACAGTCAAAACTCTACATAGTTAAAAAATTACATTGTTTTACACATCATTTATTTAAAAACTTGATTATTCAGTCATCTTTGCTTTGTTACTTATATAATTGTAACTTAATTAAATTTCTCTGACAAGACATCTGAATTCAAAATGGATAAATCTAAATAGGTGCACATTCAGTATAGTAATAGCATGTCCATCCATCATTGACAACATAAAATCTATTCAAACTCAGTAAAGCTTGTACAGTTCAAAACAACTTAAGAGACCTTTTATTGAAGCATTTTTTGCATCAGTTGTACTGACAGACTTGAAGCTTCCAGCATGTAGGAAAAATATATGAAAAGGTTTGTAAAATGATTCAAAATAAAAACCTATACAAAAACAAACTGATGCAATTAAATATAAATATCTATAAACATATATTTTAGACACAGCCAGCGTCAAATAACCTGAAATCTTTTTTCCGAAATTCTACACCGATACGTAATACCAGCTTTTTTTTAGAACTGAATATCATTCTCAAATAGTGCAAAGCTCTGCATACAAGTGAGTGATAGAAGCTCTGTCCATTATTTTAATAATCAATATTATAGATTTAGGAATCTTTACTGGATAAAAACAAAGCTGTTCATTGTCAAATAACAGCAGCAATTCTTTTGCCATGGTTTTAGCAAATGCATATATTTGCTTTGATCCAAAGCAAATTAATAAGTCACAAATGTGCTGTGCATTGTAATGTCAAATTAAAACTCATTATATTTTTTGGCTGAAATACAAACAGTGTCTGAGTGTCCAGTTTCTGGCTGCAAACGAGTGATTTTGATCCTTCAATAAGGCCGAGATGTTTTTCCTTTCATCTCATTCTCCCTTTCTCACAGTTTCTCGTGTCTTGTGACATTTCAAACAGTGGCTCGAAGCAGGAGGCCTCCATATTACGAACAAATTCTCATCTGAGGAACAGATGGTTTAAGTCTTGCGTCCTCAGGAAATAAATTAACAGATAAAGCTACAGAACAAAGAAATCCAGCGTCCCCTCTCGCCTCTATTTTGTGTTAAATGAGATGCCGTGGAGATGTTAAAAGCTCTGAAGGCGTCCTGTAATTGCTATGTTGTGCTTGGAAAAAAGCTTTGCCACCATTAACCTCTCCTCAATACAATTCACTTCACATGTCTGGCAATTACGTGGCCAATAATGCTCCATTCTTGCAAATGTGTGTGTTCTTGACTCCCTGTAATTAAATTGGGCTTTTCACATGTAATCTGAAATTGCGGATAGGTCAAAATGGGCACTTGTAATCACCATCGATCGAATCTGAAGTAGAGGTGCAAATACTTAATCCTCTATTTTTCTTCCGTGCTAAATTGTCCTGAAGGAAAGGTCAGGGATTCAGCTAAGAGGTCATGGGTTGGACGGCATTGTTTTCTCCCTCTTTTCAATCCTTGGCAGAAAATGAGTTCGCAAAAACGAAGAACATACAACAAACACTCATTTTTGACAGCTCTTTCAACTTCTTAAGAGCGAAGGGCAACTCTTTTAAAAAAAATAGACCCCATCTCTCAAGTAGATTATGATTTAGAGTATCGAAAAGTTGTTTTGCTCCCTCTCTAAAATGACATTCGCTCTTAGGTGATGTATACTTCAAAGCATTTCATGTAGCCATAACTATCATTCACCAAAGGCCACATACACTGCAATGCATCTTTCCAGCATTTTCTATGAAGTTAGACCTTTAGAATGATCCATTTAATGTGCCGACACCTACACAATGCCCTAATGTGACAGCTCAACACGTTTATTCGGCAATGCCATAAAAAAACCGTAGGACGTTCTTTGAGCAATGATTTTCTCTATTAACAAAGCAGCAGAATATGTCAGCCCTGGTTTAAAGTGCTAAATGCATGAGTTCACAAACAGTTTGGTTATTAACAAAAGTGACTGCCTGAAATTATCAGGTAAAAAAAGATAGGTAAGCATGCGCATTGAGAGCAGCTTTTTCATAATTATTCCAGTTGTCAATTGTTGTGGAAGATGGCATCTTTGATAATTAGTAGGCTATTGCAGGAACAGAAAAGGTACTTGACTTTAGTTATTTGTTCATTAAGACAGTATTTGTGTTGCTTCTGACTTATTAAATAATTTGCCAATTTCAAATTTCCAGTTGTCAATAGATATAGAAGTTGGCATCCTTAATGATTAGTTGACTATTAGAATTTAGTGTTTGATAACTTCAATATTCAATTTCTGTATATTTTTCCAGTTGCTGAAGGGAACAGGCAGCTAAATATGACATTTATTATAATGGGTCTGTGTGTTACTAAATTAAGATTGTTTTAAGGTCACTTAAATTAGAAGTTGTTATTTTTTAAAGTCAAATAAATGTTAAAATTGACAGCTCTCAACTGTACTGTAATGTTGAAAGGCTACACTCAATGGTTAAATAATAGGGAAAAAAACAATTTCATAGAGAATAGTATCAGTAATACTCTCCTTCAGTCATGAAAAAGATGCCATTAAACAAATATTTAAAATATATTGTCTTTTTTACATTAATTTGAAGTTTACATGTGAAATTATTGCAATATAAAAGTATATTTAAAAACTTTAATGTTAGGTGGGATTAATCATGATTCATTTATAAAAAATGTGTGATTAATTAGTTCATTTTTATCAATTGACAGCACAAATGTAATTAAATTTATCTGACAAGAACATTTTAAAAAGTGCATGAAATAAAGGGATGTACATTCAGCATTGTAACAGCAGATCCAGCCATCATGAACAATAAAAAAATCTATTCAAACTCAGGAAAGCTTGTACAGTTCAAAACAACTTGGGGGGGGGGGTTGATATGAATCTTTACGGTCTTAATGAAAAGTCAACAACATACTTTAGCTAAAGTTTCTCAATGGTAGTGTAAACCAACACCCTTTTTACCCTGTCAAAGACAGCTCTTTTCACAGCAATCTGTTTTGGTACATTTCCCTTTAAATGGTAATGAGCTCTGCTCACCCCGCCCCTCTCTTCCGTGGTGTGACGCGCAGTTCACTGAGACACTGTAAACTTTAACCACATTCATCATGAAACCTGATAACTAGCACATTGTTAGGAAAGGCGATTTGCAAAATTAATTTAAAAAACTTGTACTCACTTCTTCTGGAGGTAAAACTAGATCACGAATGATTTGCGCGAAGATAGACGTATTTAGGTAGATCAGGGGCGCTTTCCCTTCAGAAACAAATGTTATCCACTGCGTCTTCAGCGACTCAGATGTCGGGAGTAAATGATGACTGCTATGTTCATTATTACATCCAACAACAAAACACCTCAGTCGCTTAGGAGCCATTCTTGTCTACAATCACTCCGGCATTGAAACAATGTCAGACCGATGACTGCTCACTCAGGGCGGAGCTGTGATAAAACGCTAGTGTCAATCAACTATTGTGGGAGGGGCCTTGCCCTGTGTGATGTCACACTGGCAGGAATCTGAGAACAGCTTGATTTTAGAAAGGGTTTTGGATTTATCGAGATTGTAAAAAAAAAAAAAACACACTGGATGAATTTTTAACATTATAGGGTGGTTGTGTAAACATACTGCCAAGACACATTTCAGTTCAAACAACATGTAAAAGTTAATTTTCTGATGATCCCTTCAAGAAAACTTTTTCATTTCCATTCGGGCTAAACGGTTTTGAGATCATTCGCCTGGACACATTATGTTTTTGGATAGTCCCCTCCAGTTGAGATTAGCTTAATTAGCTGTGAAGAGCAATGACTCGTGGGACTGCGCATGTTTGGTGCAGATAATTGCAGGGCTAGCGTGGCACACCCTGGTGCCCAGCTTGCAACTGCAGGTGGGTTGGCACCGAGAAGTGCCTATCAAAGTGCACATCTGGGCCCTGCGGGGGTTGAAAACTTTCATTACACCCCTCTTCACAATACCCCTCCAAATCCCCGCACACCCCTGCCAGATTTTTTCTTGCTGAAAAGCCCTGGAAAGTGTTTTTGTATGGCGAGGGCATAATTATTTTGCGTTTCGCTGTGATTTTCACTTGAAAGAGGCTTTGCACCTTTCATCTCGGCTGTTTATTGAATACACAGATGCGTGAAAATATTTGACTGCCATTGTTTTTTGGGAGTCCATTAAAGTCAGCGTTTTATCTCCTGATACAAGTCTCTATGTTATCATCTCATAATAGCGGTTTCTCGAGTCAATTCCTCAAGTTGTTGTCTTCTTAGAGAGCTGTTTACAGTAATTACCCTGTTGAAGCAGATAGAGGCAGTAACTTTCGATGTCAGAAAACAATTACCCTTTACTTTCAAGAAGAATTTCTGTGCTCGATCTCACGCCCCGGTTGTAAAAACCATCTCCGCTGTGCTTTTACCGATGTGAGAGAGAGGAAGAGAGAGTGAAGGGCCTAATGAGTGAATGATGTTCATGTGATGCTCATGAGTTTTAAACACGCACATGGTCTTTTCTGGGTAATTATCATGGGTCTCTGCCTCAGCCTAAGCAGGCTGACAGGTCAGCGGAGAGCTGTTCTATCTGCCCTGCAGTGGAAAGCTGAGAGGCCCATAATTCATCATTAGGATATCAGAGTCCAGGTGCAGATTAGAACTGATTGAGCCAGCAGCCAGGCAAAGTCAGGGCACTCAAGGAGGAAAATCTTATCCCACAGACAATTCCCAGGTCACGCCCGCTGTAATTGAAATAATTTTGCCCCAAGAGTTGTTTAATCTTCGAAAATCACACGTGTAGGCGCTAGATTGAAGAAAGTACATGTTTGATAGCATCTGCCAACTGGTCCCTCCTGCTTTTTGTATTGGGTTGGGTGATTTTTCTTTTAAATCCAAATAGTATCAAAACTGAAAGCTCATTAAAGTGGAACATTCTGCCATTTCTGAGGAAAAAATGGGTAATTGCAACTATTTAACTTTAAAAATCATAATCAAATAGGCCAAAATGTTTTTTTTTTATTTTGCTCTTATTAACAATAATTATAGACAGTAGCATGTTTAGGCACCACGCAATTGCATGGGGCCCTGTGGTCCAGGGGAGCCCCTGCGGAACGTGAGTCGAGAACCAGGATTTTCTTGGACCGGTGTGTAATTGGGTCAATGCCAGACTACCGTTAAGCTTCAGAGCAAACAATACTGAAGGGCGATTTAGAAACAACGCTAAAATTATTCTCATAAACCGATCTCAAGCTGATGTGTAGATGTGTGATGCATGACATGCAGCGGCACCGTTTCAATCTCTGTACGGCACAGGTAATTAAATTATAATGCTGAAGGTGAGGTTGAATTCATATTTCTTAATTAAATAACTTACAAAATAATTTGAAAACTTTCTGTAAGGAGTATTTTTACAAACAGCATGAGTTCTGCGCGAGCTCTCTGTCTTTCCATCTCAAAATTCGCAAATGGCTTATCACCACATCGTGTCTGCACTATAAGCGATTATACTGCACGGTTGACACAGTTTACATGCATCATCACTAAAGTTTATAATTTGCATTTCTTTAAGTTTGACCTGTAATTAAACCATTCAGTACTCATGTGCGCTCCAGAGAGCACACTCAACAATTGCCCCATTATAAAAACAAAAATACACAGCATGATCAAACATTTAATTACATATTTTTGAAAAAAATAAAAGTCTAAAAATTCCCCCTCCACCACTCAAATAAAAAAAAATAAATAAAAAAAAATTCCCTCCCACAAGAGTCTCCTAAGTGGGGAATTCACCCCATTTTCAAAAATGAAACTCAGGCCCTGAATGAATGTCTGTAAAAATCCTGATTGGAGTATCACTATAAATAATTCAACATGTTAATAAAAAGAAGCCTTTTTTATCATGTAGATAAAAACAGAGATCAAAAAGTACCTCTAAAACAGAGAGGGACACTCTCTGTTAGGAGAAATCACACCCGCTCCCTGAAAAAGTCAATATATTAATTGTCTTAAATAAAAATAGCTGGAGAAGCCAGAATTCTCTATTACATTCTGTTGTGCTCCTGTGCACATGATGTTCAAATATGTTGTGCTATGGTATGCTGAGGAAACCTTTCTTTGAAGGGCCTTTTTATTTAAAAAATGTGCTTTATGTGCCTTTTTCTGTTTGCTTGGAGGCATTTGTAATCTGCAGTAATAAAGTAACTTTCAATTTTCAATATCTTTTTGCATCATTTATTTTTGCACCAAATTATAGAGAGTAGTATGGATAACTGTATCGATAAGCAGTATTGTAAACAAAACCAAAAATGTAAACGATACCCATCCCTACCCCAGAATCAATCTCAAAATCCACCGATGGTTGCCCCCTAAAAAACTAAACAAGCCCCTGATTATAGAGCATAATCAATCATTTGGAAACCCCAAGAAATCACTTTTTTGCCTTTTATTCCATATGTACTATCTTTTCAGGTCATCTATATGCTAGAGTACTGCTAAAAGCTGACTATTTATTTCTAAAACCTTTTCTCTTCATCAGATTCATATTTTTCGTCAGGATAATAATAAAGCAAAAATTCTGATGACTCATTCTGCACTGCAGAGATTTTTGTCCAATCAGATGCTCTCTAGAATGAAAATGCCCCTCCCCCAATAACAGCTGAAACTGACTAGCAAGTAGCAAATCATGACTGACTGTTTTAAAAACAAAAAGGCCAAAAAGTTCCTTTTTCAATATAGGAAACACACCTAGGACAGAAATCTATGCTAATCAAGCAATTTAATAGGGTCTTCTATTGTTTTAAGTTATATTAAACATTAAAAAAATTGTCTTAAAAAAAGTAACGTTAGTAAAGTAAAATAAGTCAAGATGATGCTTCATTTTGCTACTAGGTAAGTGCAACCCCCCCCCCCCCCCCCACTCGCTTAGATGCTCATGACACATGCATTTATATGCTAATAAATAATAAAATCACTAGCAAGTTTATAACTCAAGACCCCAAACACTTGCAGTCAATATTTGTATCCGAGGATCGATCCTCTCTACAACATCAATAACACAAACATCAATATTTAAAGCTATAACCTGACTTTTTTAGGCTCTCCAGCCCCAACTCACAGCACCCCAAACACTGACGTTAAAGTTAGTGCTGATGCTAACCGCAGACACAGCACCGCACGGTAGCAGCAAGAGAGCCTGCTGCTCGAGACGCAACAAATCATTTGTCTGTTATTAACCCTGAGCCTGTAATTATGCAGATTGCCATAGATTTTCCCTGGGTGCCGAGAAGTGAGATCCAGGGGTTGCTCTCAGCGTGGCAGGCGGACGCAAGAACGGCCGCGCATTACTGAACTTGCCACATTCATCACTGTGACTGATGGCACAGGCGGCCGGTCCCCGGGTCCCGGTGGTTAATGTAGTGGGTAATTAACTGTCATTTGCCTGGTAATAGGCCGATGATCAATGGTTTGTGAGGAAACAAATTCTAATTCGGCAGCTGATGAATGCATGCTGAGGCCAGAGCGATTGAAGTCGCGGGGGTGGCGGCGGGAGAGAGGAGCAAGATGGAGAGAGGGAGCCACTGTCAGAATTTCAAATGCTTCTTGAGGTGGCAGTGTTATCATTCTTTCTCTTTTCCCGAGAAAAAGGAGGTACAGAAAGGAGAAAGTAATACTTAATTTGTTGCCCTTGATGTTCAGAAAATACCCAAACAAATGAAGCGAAAAGAATACAGGCCTGACGTTTCAGATAAACGTTATGCTTTGCTTTGCTCAAAATCACATTATTATATTTTTGTAACCTTTACAGGGCCCAGGACCCCCTACCCAGACTCTCTGCTAGAAAGCCCAGAATAAAAAAAGCAATATTTTCTCCATTATAAATTTAATTTAAAACATTATCTACCAAGGTTGTACAGAATTCAGGCTCTGATTCAATTCAAGAGCATCGGAATGACAGGAAATAGAATTGAACTGTAACTGAATTGGAATTCCAAGAAATTCCACGACAAATGAAGTGTTCTTGCACACTGGCCCACAGAAGTTAATGTATTAAACTAAATATAAATTTGTATAGGTGGCATTTCATACCTCATTCAGATGTATCTGTCTTCGAAGCTTTCCAAAACAGTTTAAAATGTGGTAGCAGTTTATTTTACAGTGTCCTTGTTACATGTTACATATACTTACTATAGTAGTAACAGTAAAATATGCAAACTTTCAAGCAACTTACCCTAAACCAAACCCTAACCCTATAGTTAATGTTCACTTTTATTGCTCAGTACTTAACTTTATAATAAGTCTGTAACAAGGACACCTTAAAAAAAGTGTAACCTTTAATTCTACTTCCTTACATTCAAACTCGAATTGCAATTCTGCATCATGTTTGCTACCTCAATTAATAGTTGATTTAAATTCAGGAACTGAATTAAAATATAAAAGACATTCTTAATTCCATTGTGAATGGTGCAGAACCCTGATTACTGCACTGGATCATTATGTCGAA
Organism: Cyprinus carpio; assembly: GCF_018340385.1. Lineage (NCBI taxonomy): Eukaryota > Metazoa > Chordata > Actinopteri > Cypriniformes > Cyprinidae > Cyprinus > Cyprinus carpio. Next base: position 10,280,609 of record NC_056600.1, read on the forward strand.
AATTAGAAATTGGTTAATAGTTAGTAATTATATGAAAATGGACAACTGGTTGAAAACCCTGAGTGTAAAGGGTCCCAAAATGACACAGTTTGGACCATAACACTGTGTCTCATTTCTTTGTCTTATCTGAATCACTTGCATATTAGAGCCCTAGAGGGGTCTCGTTTGATAGGGAGTAATTTACAAGGATTTTGTCGAGCTGGATGAGAATATTGAGGTGACATAGCTCATGCATTTTCCATTGGGGCACTTTCTAATGATTACAGTAAAGCTGCACGCTTGAGCCTTGCTTCTGCGACCACTAGGATAAAACCTTGTGGAATAATTTAATTGGTGTCTGTTTTCCTCTCATCAAATAGGTGCCATTCAGCTGTGAAAAGCTGCTGTGCACCTCCAACACCTTTTGTGTCCAATCAGGTGGTACTGATTGCGCATTCTCTTTTAACTTATGAATCCGAGCTGCCATGAATTTTAATTTCACGCTGCCTCTTCAGCCTGCTAAAATATACATGCTATTTTGTCAGCCTTTATGTCAAAGGAAGTTTGATTTCCTCTATAACACTCTACAAATATTACACAGCCACTGACCATTGACTGAAAACCGGACTGAGTGATAAACTCAGTTGTATGTTTTCTTCACCCTACGGAACATAAATGGGAAGACCTGTCTGCATTTGTCTCCGGACTCTCAGGTTTTTCTCTTGCAGACTGCATTTCTCTTGCATTTAGAGAACATGCACCTCCGAATTCATTACAAGCCATGCACGCTTAATTTGCCACCTCCCTTGAGAGCCATTAGCGTCTGCGCCATCAAACTGGCAGACCGGTGAAAGACAAGTGGCAGGTAGGGCTTCATCCGTCTTACCGCCCCTCCCCTTTTCCTGTAGGGCTGAGAAACAGAGCTCTCTGAGAGTCTCCTGTATGGATGCTTGTGGCACAGTTCCCTACTTTTAGCATCAGTGGGTCTTTTAATATCTGTGGAGGTTCACCACTAGTGGTCAATATACAGTAGGTATATTATAGATATTTTATAAATGTACACATACATACATATATATATACATATATATATATATACATATATATATATATATATATATATATATATATATATATATATAATAAAGTTTAGGCTCAATTCAGTTGGGATCATTAAGAAATTAATACTTTTATTCAGAAAGTAGCAGTACATTATTTATATTATTTTACATTATAGTACAAGTAATTCTACAAATAAAATCTGTTTCTTGAGCATCAAATCAAAATATTAGAATCATTTCTGAAGGATCAAAATACACCAAAAAATTAATTAATTTACTAATTTGTAAACATTTAACAAACATTTTACTGCTTTTACTATATTTTTTTATAAAAAACATTTTATTAAAAAGCTATAATTGAAGGATGACTAAAATTTTCTTTGCTGTAAATTGAGCTGAACTTGTATCAAACATTTTTAATTCTAGTGTTTAATAAAAGATGTACAGTGGTTATTCAACAAAGACGAGTTCAGATATGTAAATATGCTAGCTTGCAAAACCATTTCACTCAATTCTCAAGACTCTCCCTTTTCACACGATCTAATTCAACTCAAAACTCAAAAATAATGGGGTATATTAATGTGCTGTGTGAAAATATGAGCCAAGAGTAAATCTGTCAGTTTCGAAACAAGGGAAGCTAAAATCAGCCGTCAAAATGAAGCTGCAAAACAAATTCCCCAAAGAACATCATTGTACATCAAGATACTCCACTTACATCTAGTTTCTGATGGATCACAATCCATTACATAGAAAAAAATACAGTCAGTTCTTTAAATAAAAACACAACTATTGATTTCTCAGTGCAGCACATGTAATACACAGCTAGATTCTCAGGTGAGGGCAGTCGACTTCGCTCAGTGCTTTGTGTGTTTGCAAAGCACAGACCTCTGTCCTCAAATGCTCAAAGCAAAAAGGCATGACTGTCCAATTCCTGGAAAGGTATTGGTTACTTTAAATTTGCACGAGACAAGACATTTTGAGCTCACAGCGCGCTAGAGTGGCAAACCCAATACTAGTTTGATTCAACCTGATGACAAAAAGACCTTCAAGCATAATTTTTTCATATGGATATCATCTATCATTTATCAGCTGAAATCCAGCTTGTGCATTAATGCGTCTTTTCTTTTCAGAACATGCATTAATGCACCATAATCATTTTCCTTATATAAGCGAGTTATCGTTCAGTGTATCTATCATTCTTTTTTTCATTTGCATTAAGATCTTTGATATATATAATTGCAAGATGCGAGTGGAAAAAATATGCCTCATCATTTCATCTCTTTCATGCTAAGGCCTTCTGGCTATGTACTTTTTCTGAAAATAGTGGAGACATGATATCACGAACGTGTCTATATTTAGACAGCTCAAAGAAAAAGGCATAATTCCTTTAATTAAATCGGCAGCAATCCACAGGACGAACTCTCGTTTTCTTTCTCCTCTTACCTGAAAAGCTATTGGAGATATCCTTCATCGTCTCAAGGTGTGTTGACAGTAACCTTTAATTTTGTAGGTATTCATGAGAGTACAATCTATCTGCTCGGCTCTTTTTTATTTGCCTGTGGGAAACATAGTTTCTGAAGGTTAATAAACAACCCTGCATATCCCAGGCCCCGAGATCATTTATCAGATTGTGATCTCTTACAGAGACGAAGAGTGGCATGCAGTTTTATCATTTTAACAACGACGGCTAAAAGTGCCCGAAGAAGTCCGCCTAATAGGTTATTTTGTTATATGATTTCGTTATCAGATATTTCTTTTCCCCCTTCCCCCCTTTACTCGGTCTAGGTCGTGGTGGAGTAACAGCCATGAATCCCTAATGAATCCTCTCAGTAATGTCCCGCGAGCGGGCTGGAAAATAATAGGCTCGTCCCTGGGCAGCGGCTCTGTGGTGCTAGCCTCACCCGGCCCGGACATCTCCATGATGGTCACATCGCACTCCACTTATGTGTTTTGTCTTTTTCAACCTTAAATATGGTTTAAAAAAATGCATTATGGGAAATATTAAATTAGGCTTCGTATCGACACTCTTTTTTTGGTTCTGTTCACAGGCTCTTTTTGTTCAGTTTGATTCATTTTGTTCAATTGTACATATTTCAGCTATATAGTCCATTTTGTGTTCATATTTATCAGATTTCATATGACTTCAAATAAGTATCTCAGGCAATGCTATACAGGGAACCTTGTGACAAAAATATTAATTAAAAAAATTAATAGCAAATAATTGCAGATATTATAATCAGTCTTGACTAAAACACTGCTATAATTTATATAATATGATAACTTGTGTAATAAACCCATAAATGGGAATGGAAAAAAGATGATTCATTTAAGGACAGACTCATAAGTGTCATTTGTTTGTGACTCAGACTGCAGTGGTTATTTTTAAGGATTTGATTCATTAATATAATGTCATTAGAACAGGTTGAACAGTATGTTTTTGATTCATTAGTAGGAACCGGTTCCAAAGAGTCATTTGTTTGTGAACTGGACTACACTGTTTTTGATTCACTAAAAGAACTAGTTCATAGGAGTCATTTGTTTGTGAATCCAACAACACTGTTTGCTCTGTATGTCTTTGATTCACTAGAAAGAACCGGTTAATGAGAGAAATTGTTTGTGAATCGGATTACACTGGTGGCTTTTTATGTTTTTGAATTACTGAAAGAAAAATAAAATTGACTTCATAAGAGTCTAATGTGAACTGTACTAAGCAGGTTGCTCTTTATGTTTTTAATACACTAGAACCTTTCATAAAACTCATTTGTTTGTGAATCAGACTAAACTGGTTGCTTTGTATCTTTTTGATTCTCATAAAAGAACCGGTTTATAAAAGTCAGTTGTGAATTGTATTATACTGGTTGTTCTCTTTGATTCACTATAAAACAATCATCCATAAGAGTCATTTAAATCACCCAAACAATCCCATTTCAGTCATAATGATTTGGTTGATCCAATGGTTCTGACTCTAAAACTTCACATCTTTTTCAATCTATCAGGTTGTTCGGTGTGACAGGGAACTGTGCGGCTTGCAGCAAACTCATCCCAGCATTCGAGATGGTCATGAGAGCCAAGGAGAACGTTTATCACTTGGACTGCTTTGCCTGCCAGCTGTGTAACCAGAGGTTAGTCAAATCATTTCGAAGTACTTAAACATATGTATCTCTGTGAAGATGTGCTGAGCCTTTTAAAACTCAAAGGCTGTCTTGAATCCAAAGCATCTTACAGTACATTTACTACAAGGACGGTCCTGCTTGACCCCTCTATCGTGTCTTGCTCAAGGGCAAAATGGTGATAGGGAATCCCAGCAACTCTCTGGTTCATGAATCAAACCTTCTAGGGTTTGAAAAATGACCTTCGGATTAAAGCCCACCACCCTACCACCAAAAGACGGTTTGGGGAGATGTTTTCTTATCCAAATTACATCAGTGTGTTTACTACAAGTACAGTCTCCCTGGAGCAAGAAGTACATTGCTCAAGGGCAAAACAGTGATATAGGGGATAACTCTCCAGCACATGAATCGCCCTTCAGGGGTTTGAACCAGCAACCTTTGGATTGCCATCACAGTAATATTAAAGTATTGAACCACCATCATTTGCAATTTTTAGTGATTCTTACCAACACCTCTGAACCACAAGCCCACATGTGTAACAATCACCCTACCACAGAAAACTGCCATTTAATAGACATGTTCGTATCCACAGTGGTTTATAGTACATCTCACCCTCAAGCATTATGCCTTGCTCAGGGGCACAGTGATTATCAGGAACAAACTATCACTCAAAATCACGAAATGCCCCTTCTGGGGTTTAAACAAATAACTTTTGACAGTTACAACCACTGCCGATCATGTTAGGTTTGAAAAGTAAATAAGTATTTCTATTACATTTGACTTTATTAAATGTACCTTAATTCTAAACAGTAGATTATTATTGTGTTTTTAAATTCATTTTTTACATTCTGTCACCTCTAATTAGCTTACATCCTTTTTGTTGCAGTCTGTCATATGTCATGAGAGGCCCACGGCATGCTTTTACACAAATTCTTCTATGGATATTAAAACAAGAATTGTCCTTAATCTTCTTTTCATGTTAAAATTAATAGTTTTTGTTTTTTGTTTTGTTTTTTTAGTAGTTCACTATCAAAAACAGCTATTTAACACTTCAAAAATCACTTTCTTCAAATTGTCTTAATTACCCTCATTCAAACTAAGAAAAATATCCCAATTTACTCTAATAATAAAAAACATTTCCAAATAGAACGAGGCCAAATAAAGAAGAAACCTCATGCACGGCTGTTCATTAGATACCTGCTTCATACAAACACACAGGTGCCAGAGAGCAGTACACATGAGAGGGGCAGATTGCAGGATCCGGTTACGCTCAATTAACACCAGGTTATTGTCTTGCCACTTCACTTGACTGCACGAACCACGCTCACCTAATCTAAGAAGTCAGTTAATCTTCATCAGCAGAGTCACAGACAGGTCCACCCGCCGGCCCAGCATTACAGCCCATTTAGAGGCAGGCAAATCTTTCTTTTTACATTAGGCCAGCCGATCAACTGTTTAATAAAATCTGCGTCAGTCTGCTTTACACGCTCTGACGAGGCTTCTATGCATCTTTCATTCACCCATCACAATTTCACTGGTGTTCACCAAAAGATTTATACCACGGAGCCGGTGCTAATTGCCCATATCTCAGACTGAAGCTTGAATTTCCTGTCAGTTTATTGACATTTTTTAATGTTTTGGTGGAGAGATGGATGAACATGGGTGTCCTTCGCAACAAACTCACATTCAGTGGTCCTAAAAAGTATTTGGATTCTAACACCATCCTTAAAAATGTAATGTAATAACATAATAACGTAATGTAATAAATCCTCAAATAAATTTTCTATTAATCAAAAAGTGATTGCAAAAAAGGTCATTGTTTATTTGATGCCACTTTGGTTTCTAATTAACCAATTTAGTCAAGCAATTCGTTTTCTAATGCACTGAAATTCATATATGCAGCTTGTACACGTCTAGTCTTGCATATAGCCATATCTTCAGACTGATGGCAGAAGGTCTGGGAACTTTGGCTGCTTCAGGCCGTATGGTCATATGACTGACAGGTAAAGCAACCAATCACGTTTCATGCTGTGTCATGTTTATGGGCGTGGCAATGTCGCCACAAAAACAGACCGCTGTGTAAAACTCTTGCTCATATTTTAAAGATTCTATGCTGCGAACTTTACATTTTTCACATACTTTTGAAAATCCAGCATTTGGTTGATCCTGTTAAGCTTTTATCATCAAAGTTGTAAACATGACAGGCTTTTAACTCCGTGTGGGGGTGTGGCATCACAGCATCTTAAAGAACGCGACACACATCTCCCGGAAATCCTGTATAATTTAACCAATCGAATGACGACTTTGAAACTTCGAAGTGTTTCCAGTTTTGAGTGTGCTATGCATCAGACGTTCAGCCAGTGGAGACTAGTACATGTCTAAATACGCATAAGGCCCAGTATACATATACAAACCACTTAAACTAACACAGATCATAAAGAACTTCCTGCATCGGCTCTCCTATGGTCTAAACACTACCCGAGAGAGCACAGCATCAACAGTCTGATATGCAAACACCCCCCATTTGACCAAGAGAAAATTAATTTGTCAACAAGCTGACGAGACATTATCTCCACAGACACCCGCCACCCGACACGTCTCAGACACTTTGTTGTTCTGTCAGTGCCTTTCAAGAAAGCCTCGCAAATTTTGATGGACTCCTAAGAAAGAGAAATGGATGGCGGGGCTTTTCATGACGCGTCCGTCATTGTGACAGCTCGCCGCATTACCCGAGTACAGCCTCAGTCCAGTGATGCTCTTTGATAAACATCAACACAAACAGCAAGTCTGTCTCAAGAGCCTTTGATGGAAGGAGATCTTTTGGGGAAACACATTGCGCATTATTGTTTTCACTAGCCAGTTGGGTGTGATTTCATTTTTTCAATCTGTTTTGTTCTATGCACTTAGTGCTTGAATGAAAATGATGAATAAATAAGGGGTAAAATTACTCATTTTTATAGTTCAAGGACTTTCTGTATGCTAATATATCTATAACAAAATTAACTATAATATTTAAAGTCACAAATATTGATGACTCATCTTGTACTAAAAGATCTTTGTCCTATCAAATGCTCGCTAGAATAAAAATGCCCCGCCTCCTTTCCTTAAATAAGGGTTGTTTTGTTATTTCCATTCCCTTTTTTCATCTATTTCCCTTCTACCCTGCTTTCTCCCTTCTCATCTCCCCTCTTCAAACAATATTAAAGAGGCCATGGCCTTTAAAAGAGCCATCTAATCCATCTTACAAAACGCTCTTCTCGCCATCAGTGACGTGGGACAGGCATTCTGATGCTTGGAGCAGGCTATCGGGTTGGTAGAGGTCACGCCGTATAATTATGCTTCTCTATGAGGGTCAGTAATGTTCCGACATTACCGTTTGATGCTTAAATTATTACAATCAAGCTTTTAATACAGCTGGGCAACCCCTCCTTTTCCTCACACACATCAGCAAGGCCATCATCTCCTACAGAGTCATTTCATTAGTCAGGCCACACAAAAGCACCATTAAATACCGCTCGTGATTAGCTTGATTTCCACAAAGAGAGTGCTGAACTATGTCTGGCTCACATATATGAAAACCAGAAACTTCTACATAATATGGTAACAAATCCTAATATTCAAATCTTTCACTTTTGAAGCATGTGACTGTTTGGCTTTTCCTGCCTTTAAAGAATGACTAGCATTTGATTGTGAATTTGACTCATTAGTTGGACCAACTACATCTATATACCATTCTTTACTAAACACGTCAGTGTTTTGAGTCTGAATGTAAATCAGAGCCACTGAACGAGACTGATGAAAGGAAAATTGCAGTATATTAGTGTATTGCTGTCCAGGGCTGTCCTTAGTGTACGCGGGGCCCCCTCGGTCCGTTCGCAGTTTCGAGATTGTGTTTCCCCTCGGCCTGTTCACCACGGGGCCCCCTCAAAGCTTGGGGCCCAGTGCAACTGCACCAGTTGCACTACCCAAAGGATGGCTGTCATTGTTGCTGTCATTGTTCATAGTTTCTTTAAAATAGTTTTGATAGGTCTTTATGATTCATTGGAGTCAATGAGGCGGCTTGTTCAAAACACACAAAAAGACATTGTCACCGCCTAATGCTGTAACAATGTGACCTGAGCCCATGAACAAATCAGTGAACAAATATTTTTGGAGGATGGACTCAAAGGATTCATTGAGATGAATCAAAATCGCATTGACCTATTATATAGCAAGCTGTGCTCATACTTTTTGTTAAAAATGCCAATTTTTCACAATCTTATCACATTGTGATGATTAAAATCAAGTTCTGCCCAAATTACATTAGGGAAGCTTCATGTCGGCTTATGTTATTTTACTATTATCTATATACTATTGTAGATTTTTTTAATAATTAAAAAAATTAAATTATACATTTTTAAATAAAAATATTAAGCTTTTTATTTTTTTTTGTCAGTTTTAATCCTTTTTTTAACTTTTTTTATATTTAGTTTTTAATATTTCTACTTTCAATTAAGTTTATATCTATCTATCTATCTATCTATCTATATCTATATATATATATATATATATATAATATATATATATATACAAAAAAAAAAAACATATACAAAAAAAAAAAAAAAAAAAAGATAGATAGATAGATAGATAGATAGATAGATAGATAGATAGATAGATAGATAGATATCCCAGAAATATATGTGTATGTGTGTTTGTATATCTATCTATATATATTTAGTGATTATGAGCAATTATTCATGGGTTGGATATGATCTGTTCACCTGGCTTGAGGTTATATCCTCAGCTTGGTTAACAGGGATCGGGGTGACAGCTGCGGCGGTGAGCGCGAACACAGTGTGTTTGTGTGGTTTTGAGACTCTAGCCGGCAGTTAGCCACAGATCAGCCCTGAAGGGACAGCTAATCGATGAGCCTGTCGTCCGCTCAGGCCTCATCAGCCAACCTCAGGAGTCCCAGTTCCTGGTGATGAGCCCGGGCCGCGGCGCTCTGAGGCCCCACGGGAGATCCGGAGAAGGCAGAGGCCTGGGTGGCAGGGCAGGGGGGTCACCGGTATGGGTCATCGTCCTTGTCGGAAAGTCTGAAAAGCCTGAGCCAAATTGGGCTGCACGTGCGTCAGGGACTGCGGTAACTAAACTACGCCACAGACGGCGGTCTCGTCCCCTCAGAGACGTCTGCAAACCTCAGTTCTAGTCATCATTCGTTAGAGGAAACCATGCGGTTGCATTGCAGACACTGCGGCAGATCTACTCTATTCTGTCGGATAATGTCTTGTTCATATCCGATGACGTTCACTTTCTTTCTCTCCGTCTATAGACCTCCCTCCGTGATTCATTTCCTCTCTCTTTTCCCTCACTCTTTCAAGTCCTCTCTCCTCCACTCAGCTCCAGCATGTTATTTCACAGAAGAGGAATGTTACTACTCTAGTTAACACAGACCTCAGAGGCAAATAGCTGACGAAGCCATACATCATTAAGTCCACTGCCTTAGAAGCCATCTTTTCTTTAACAAGATGGGTCTCAATAGACATATTCATCATTACTGTCACACCTGAGGAAAAGGAGAGAGGCAGAGAGAGGGAACGACGTAGAAATGAAAGAACAGGAATGTAACCGAAAGACTAGAAGAATGTAAAGCCATTGTTAATTAAGAAAAATAGAGCTGTCAATCAATTAATAATTAAACTGATTTAATCAGAAGGATATTCTGATTAATTCATCAGATAAAATTGCATTTAATTGAATATATCTATAAATGTTTTGCTTAGAAAATGAAGACAACTGAAAGACTTAGATTTTATTTCTTTTAATAATGCTATTTTTATTTTTTCAATCTTGAAAATATTATTTATTCATGAATTGTTGTAATTAAATAATATTTTTAAATTGATATAAATTATTATTTTATGAAAATCATTGTGACAGCTGAACGCATTTAATAGTCAATTAAGAGCCATTTACACAATTTTTTGGCATATTTTTAAATCGTTTAATTAGTTTGGCAAAGGAAAGTTGCATATAGTCAGCTATAATTGCACAAAAACATAGGGAAGACATTATGCAAAAAATAAGGTTGTGCTTCTTAAATTGATCAGTTGGAACCTTACATTTTACAATAAGGTTCAATTTGTTAATGCATTAGGTATCATCGACATTTTTACAGCATTTATTAAACTAGGTTAATGTTAATTTCTAAATATACTATTGTTAATTCATACTCGATACAAAAACAACCACACCAAAATACAGTAAATCATAATAAATGCTGTTGAAGTCATAGTTAGATCATGATATTTAATGCATTAACTGTTAGCAAATTAAACCTTGTTGCAAAGAGTTACCAATTTAAATTATATATATATATATATATATATATATATATATATATATATATATATATATATATATATATATATATATATAAAATATAATTTTTTATTTTTTTTATAACTTACAATTTGTAAATGTAATTTACACATGGGTCAGGGGCATTATTAATTATGTTCATTTTTATCACATTGTTTTCTTTATAATTTATCACACTCAATTAATGTGTTAAAATGGCAACCTTCGAAAAAAACAAAAACATAAAAAGCCTCAAATTTATGGTCATACCTGAGCAAACACTATATCAAATGCATTCACTTTTTTTCTCCTCCACTTGATGGGAAATACTAAAAAGCAATTAAAGCAATCTGAAGTTGAACTCATCTGGGATGAGAGATTGAAAGGGGAGGGCAAGGGGGACGCATCAAACTAAGGGTAATGTAGGTGCTCGGAAACATGTGGTGATCGGTAATGACTGCACGAGCAGAAAAACGGAGGGCAGCGCAAGGGCATTTATTACCGCTACCTCTGATGGGCTGACTGCAATATCCTCGTCATAATTGGCACACAGATGTCACAAACGCTGTTGACATTTCACCAAGCAGAAACAATTTGGCGCTGCAAAACGGGGCGGCGACGAGGCTAAGAGGGAACAGAAAACACAGGCTGTAAATAAACACAGAGAGATCCTATTAGCCGAGAAAGCGAGAGAACGAACGAGCGAGATGGAGGTGCTCAGAAGAGGAGGTGGAGAGGGCCAGGATGTCAGAGAAGACAGACACTAATGGATTCCTGGCAAGAATGTGTCATTTAAACAGGACGTTTTTATTGGAGTGAATGACACCATTACATTAAGCACACCTCTGCTTTGTGTTAATCACCGTGTCAACAAGCGCGATTAATGGATATTACTTGTTGATACTTGGTCCAAACTAATGGCTGCGCCTTCCCGCTTGACATTGCCGTGTATAACAAATAAAAAAAAGTTTGCCGGAGTGTGTGTGCGAGGGAGGGAGGGAGGGAGGAAGCCGTTTACAAAGTATCCTAGCACTCGCTCATTGAATTCAACAATGGAAAGGGTAACAGCTCTTAGATTTTATTCAATCCCTCCTGAGGATGTTTGAAGGAATATTGTATGTTCAATACAAATTAGACAAACCGTTGATTAACACAAAACTGAATGTTCTCCCAATAAAAAATCCCAAAAATTTGAGTCACAGTGAAGCACTGGCTTAAAACATTTTTTAAAAATCATCTACTAATCTTTTGTGTAAAGACCCCATTTATAACATTGTTATCATGACAATGTACAGCCTAAAACTTTAAAAATTACTTTAAATATGACAATTTAACATCATTACAGGTCAAATAGTCCACGTCTTAAGAATTATTAAATGCTTTTATAAAATTAGGTTTACATTTCTGCTTTTAAATCCTGCACAAATAGGTTGCATTTTATTTCGATAGTACACTTTAGACATTCTAGACAACTACGTGTCAACTAACTCTCATAAATTTGCCATTACATGTCAGCTAACTCTCATTAGAGTATTAGTAGAATGTTAGGTTTAATGCTAGGGTTAGCAGAATAAGTTGACATGGTTGCAAAGATACTTACAGACAATAGAAAGTCTGTTGGCTGACTATCGAAATAAAGTGTTAGCAGATATTAAGCAGACAGTCTAGTAATACTCTAATGAGTAGCATTTGACATGTAGGTGCAAAGTAACTTATAGTTAGTAGAATGTATAAAGTGGACTATCAATTGGCGCCATTCACTTCCATTGTAAGTGATTTTTTCTTTTTTTTTAAAGAAGACAATGGACAAGTTTTCTTTGGTTATCAACAGTTATGCCACAAAGCTCTCAAGCATAAAGTCGTTGTGTAACAGAAGTAGTGTTTCTTCCATATATATATATAGACACGCGAGCAGAGAAAAATGTACTTCTCTTAGAAAACATGCAAATAAAGACAATTTTAGATGTTTAATTACTATTTGAGCATTGGGATCGCTAGATGAGGGCTTAATGAACTCATTTTTGTAAAAAGCTGAAATTTGACCAAAATCAACATTTTTCACTTTTTTTTTGTCTACAGCTCAAAATCAGCCAGTGCACATTCAAACTCATCTTGACAGCACAGGTCACATATATATAGGGCTGGAACTTGGTTCAGACCACTGGTTTTGATTAGATAAAGACAGATCTGAATGCAAGCTTGCAGTCAATTATAAGAAAGTGACAGTGTTTTGGCAAGGTACAAAACCTGTTACTGGATCTTTCAAAATATACCATATAAATATACCATACTATATACCAGGTCCTTTAATGTACTTTCCTTTAATGTTCTTATATGCACCCTTTAGTGTTAAATAAGGTATTTTTTCTTAAGCGTGTGCATTTTAAATGATTGGTTTTTGATGATATTTTGAAAAATTATGAGGTCAGAACTCATTTGAAAAAAAAATTAAAAAACATGCTTTGCTGGCCAATCCACAATAAGATCAGTAACATGCATTTAGAAAATAGATTTTCCATTTCCATTGCTGACTTTAACTTGGAATGAACCCAGACTATTCCTTTAACGTTTGCCTAACATTGCATTCCCAAAACTAACTTTTAATTGTTAAAATGGTACCAGCAGACACTCAAACCATCGTCTTTCTCCTCATCCACAGGCGGCAGGGTTCGGTAGGGAATGCTGGCCAGTAGACACGAGCTCTCGTTGGTGCTCCGACCTTGTAGAACTCTCGCTGCGAGCAAGATAAGCGGCCCTCAGGACGGCTAAACACACCGAGCGCTCGCTCTCACTCTCGTTCCCTCTCTGCCGCCTTCTTTGTCTCTCTCCTCTGCCTGACCAACATAATCTTCTTTCCAAAAGGTCAAGTGAGACAGCGGCCCGTCAGGCAGCGCTCAAGCCTGCGCTCCGTCTGTGGGGTATATTTATGAAACAGCTGCAGGTGGAGAAGATGCTAGGTGCACTCTGGAGATACTCTTTCCAGACTGAGCAACGTGTCCGCAGGACAATGTACGCTAATATTTGAGTGGGCGGGATGCGGCTCTGTGGGGAAGCCTGCAAGTTTTGCTAGTAATGAGTCCTTCTGCGTCCCTCTCAAGTTACGTAAACGCCATATTTCTGTTTCTTGTTTCGCCTCCATGCAGGTTCTGCGTCGGAGACAAGTTCTTTCTGAAGAACAACATGATCCTGTGCCAGACAGACTATGAGGAAGGACTGATGAAGGAGGGCTACGCGCCGCAGGTCCGCTGACCACCCCACGACCCCGCGGCTCGCAGGAGGGGAAAGAGCTGCGAAAGGACCTGAAGGGGACATGCAATCAGACACAAGAAGCACTAGTATCCTCTCCAGCCCATGTCCCCATTACATTGTATATATGAAGAGCCCACATAAGGGATGGTGTACTGTACAGATTAGCCATAGAGATGTTTTTGGTAAGTGGGAGAATGTTCGAAGACGGACCAAGACTGTGGTTCGGTTTTAATGACGCTGCCTGATGGCCTTATGAAGACCAGACATCTCAATGGCCCGACTTTTGTGAACTTTAAGACACACAAACATACAACCCCAAGTCCACATCGCAATTGCATTTCACTTGCTTACAGGGTGAAGACCACATAGTAAAAAAAAAAAAAAATATCCAGTATTTATTGGCAAATGAGAAGAAAAGGAGCCATGTCAACATAAGATCTCAGGTTGAATGGGATTCCTCATTGTCCTTTCTATTTTTCATTTACATTGTGTCTTAATTGCGTTTCCAGCAACAAGCTATTTAGATAAACACAAACAGCCAATCAGAAGATATTTGATGTTTAATGTAGAGTTACGAGAACCAATGAGATTTCATAGTGGGCGGAGCTACCCAGCACAAAGATACAGACATAGATGAAATGTCCCGGCTGTTAAGGACAACTTCGCGAAATTGCTCCTTGTTAAGACATGGTGTTAGCTTTCTAACAGATCTTTGAGCTTCGACATCTTCAACATCAAGTGGTGTGATTTCATTAGTGACGTTTTGATAAACTTCTCTCACCCTGTTTTATACCTAAAAGACCCTAGCTGTCAAACGCGAACTCTTTGAACATTTGGGTTTGGCACGTGTGTAAACGATGGGTTTGTTACTTTCTTCACTGTATTTATTTAATAGGCTTTTCGTCATTGCGCGTAACTCAAGGCTCTGTTCCTGACATGTTTATACCTGAACTGAATCACCGCTCAGTCGCCAAGCATCTCCTCCAGACGTGACGAATGTCGCCTCGTATTTTTTTGTGTGGCCCATGTTGATCAGCTGACATAATCCTCTTTAAACACAATCAGGTCGCATAAACTGTAGGCATTACTGGAGCACGTGAATACCTGGATGGAGGATTTGCCTTTACCGGGTTTTGTTTACTATCGACTTAAGGCGACACAGAAGCCCAAATCACTACTGTAGCCTACTACGCTGATAATTCTTTTACGGGCTATGATTACCTTTGGAAACCGATGGCATAGCCTAGAGAAAATATGAGGACAAACTTAATTTGTATATGGTGGTTGTACATATTTAAAAAAAAAAAAATCCTTTTTGCTTGCTATTGTATATGGATTTTCTTTTTATGTGTTATTCAGCATGAGATGTTTATTTTTAGGATGTGTACATACTGTACTGTAATCATTTTAAGCACAAATGTAATACAGTTTTATTGTGTTAGCACTGTGTGGTGGCTTTCTTTGTGTCCTCTTTGTTTTTCCCACAAAAAGCACTTTCCACAAACAAGGTACAAAATAGAAAATGAAATACTTTAGATTTTTTGGCTTTAGATTTGTTTTTTAACAAATGGCCAATGGAGAGAGGTGTTCAAAAACTAAAAAAAAGAAAAAAAAAGAAAAAAAAAAGTTGACTGCCAACATCAGGATGCCATGTTATTTTTGCCTCGTTGTCAAAAAAAAAAATGCTAGAAAATATATTAAAATAATAATAATAATAATGAAAACAAAATGTAAAATTTAATTACATAAAAAAATATATATATTTTATTCATATAATTTATGTAATTTTAGATCTCCACAATCCACAAAAATAACAAAAAATTTTACATTTTTAATATAAAATCAATAAAATCAAAAACATCAAACACAACATGTCAAAATTTTCAAAATCCCTATTTTAAGGAGAAACATTATGCATTTAAAACTTGCTGATTTTCTTGCTAGGTCATGCTATCTTCAGGTTAGATAATAGTTGATTAAAACATATATAATAGTTCTATAACAATAAAAAAACATGGGATTTACACCACTAAAAAAGTCAAGATACACCAAAATTTAGGGAAAATGCCATTTGGCGAATAGATCCCCCTCTCTTTCTTTCTCTCTCTGTCTGTAAAGAAAGCCAATGGGCCGGTTTGCATAAACTGTCGTTTCTAAGACGGAGTGTTTACTGAAGCAATTTGGTTTAAGTGCCTCGCTCAAGGGCACAACTGTAGATGCCGAGCAGCCAGTGGTGAACCTTCGGGTCTCCACTCCATTAGCCTATCCACCAGACCATGTTGCACTTCCGGTTCTGTGATTGATCATAAGTGCAATTTGTCATTTTGTCATCCATTTAGTTGTCACTGCCCCTCAAAAATTGCCACCCCTTTAGTCTGGGGAAAGGAAAAAAGGGTGAGAAAGAAATAGATCCACCAGTCCAGCTAAAAACAGCTGCGTGCTTAATAGGGAGGTGTTTTAACATAAAGGTGGTCACCCGGTCAAAATTAACCTTGATTTTGGCGATTAAGACCCTAAAACAAAGCAGAGGGCTCTTAGTTTACCCTGTAGGGGTTCATTTAGGAAATATGATGCAAGCAGAGTGCAGTTTTGAATATAATGAATATCATTCAGAGATTCAGAACAACAGAACAACTACAAGTTTGAGATTCAGTAAATTTGTAAACAAGAACTTAATATTGATTAACTAACATAACTGACTAAACTACATTAAATATAGAAATAAATATCTAAAATTAAATAGAAATTTAATTTAGAGTTTAATTGGATGTGATTTGGATCCAATCTTAAAATGTAATAAATACATAAAAACATTAATACATTATAAATACATGCTTTATGATTGTTGTATACGCTTATGAAAAATAACAACCACATATCTCATACATCTCATATCATTGTTCTTCAACAATAAAAAAAAAAAAAAAAAAAAAAAAATAAAAAAAAAAAAAAAAATAAAATAAAATAAAATAAAAAAAAATAAAATAAAATAAAATAAAATAAAATTAATAAAATAAAATAAAATAAAATAAAATAAAAAAAAAAAAAAAATAAAAAAAAAAAAACAAATAAACTTAATAAAATAATAAAACTTAAAAAAAAAAAAAACGAAAAAAAAAATCAACAACAAAATTATACAAGAGACATAAAACCATAGCTACTGTAGGAAATCAGCTGCATGAGACAATAATCGGATGCATATGGTCATAATGCAAACATTTGATAAGAATTATGTATGCCAGAGGGTTGTGTAATGAAAACTTGCAATATTGTCTACCTATAAACCAATAGATGTATGTAAGGAAGGCCCACACTTGAGCTATTTAAAAGCTTTTGTAGTTTGCTTTGCAAGCAAAGCCAGAATATTGCTTGAAGATCCTCTTCACTGTACAATTGAAACACTGAGATTAAAGTTCTCCATCTAATTAAGGAGGCTGTTTAAAGTAGCCTGTGAAGTTTGACAACAGCGGCACTCACATCGCATTACAGCCTATAATAAGCAGACCAATTAAACTAATTGAATTTCTTTAGCCTGAAACACAGAGGGAAAAATGTCTTTGATTAGACTCAAGCTGTTAAGTCCTTCCATAAAAGCAGAGATGGCTCTGAAACCTCGCTAGATAACAATCCAGTCGAAGGGAACTGGGGGGCTCTACTCCGCTAATTTACCGTAATTGTCTCATATGTTGAAGTGTTTAAAGGAAGATTTAATGAAACCATACTGTTAGCGGTAACACTGTGGTCACTGAAATATATATTTACACAACATAAGTAGGCTACTATATGCAATACAATCATGCACAATACAATTTAGTAAAATACCATACCGTTAAGTAATATCATATAGTTGGCTACAAAAGAAAAGGGTGAGCAACAAATGAATGTGTTTGCACACAACATTAACAAGCACTATATATAACTACCTACATGCAACATACATTAAAAAAAAAAAAAAACAAACTAAAAAACTAAATAAATAAAATAATATATAATAATCAGATTTCAGTTGTTAGATCTAGTTTGGGTCAGGATTTGAAATTCAAATAAATAAATAGTAATCATATTTAACACATTAAAATGTAATTTGGATCAGTTCTTAAAATTAATGAATAAATAAATGAGGATATTTAACTAATTAAACAAAATGAACAAAAACAAATACAAAACATACTAAATGTAACAAATTAACATTTTGATTGGAATTTAATTGTTGAATGTGATTTGGATCAGTAAATAAACACAAACAAACCAACAAACAAATAACATTTAACTTTTGAATATGATTTGGATCAGATGTTGGAATTCAGTGAATATAAATGAATGAATGGACGGATGAATGAACGGTAAAATTTAATCAGATTTCAGTTGTTGGATGTGGTTTGGATCATTTCTTGAAATTGAATGAATGAATGAATGAATGAATGAATGAATGAAAGAAATCAGATTTCAGTTGTTGGTTATTGGTTGGTTTTGATCAGGTCTGTAAATTTGAACTTTTGTTCTGCTGTTCAGACAACAAAAAACTAAACTGATTTGAGTCAGATGCCCCAAAAAGCTCTTTTCTACCTATTTCAACAAAGTCAAAATAGATACAATGGCATCAAATTTGGCTTTTTGTTCCTCTGTCAGAACTCCTCACCTTGCATCGTTGTATTTCTATGTAAAAGCTGCTTTCATCACGTCTTCTTACTCAGAGAGAAAGAACACTCTGAAAGCATTGAGGGAGACCACACAAACTGTCTTATTTAACACACTGTTATTGTTTTATCAGGGCTATTCACAGGAGCGTTTAAGACCAATGCTTGACAAAAGAATAAAAGATAACGTGTGTGTTTAGCGCAGAAACATCTCGTCTTCAAACCTTCAGCAAACAGCTAGCTGACTAAAGCAAATCCAATAATAAAATGCAAGATCCTTTCATAAAATAGTCATTAGGGGCATTTAGAAAGAGAATTAGCTGCCAGGGCACGTATCGTTAGTGGCTCCCCCTCCACAACGCAGCTGACCGCCGAGTCTGAGCGGCGGCCGCTTTGCTCACATGGCGCTTCTCGTTTGGCAAACGGCTCCAGGGGCGAAAATAATGATCTGCGTAGACATGCCAATGCTATCTGGACCAGATAACGCTGTCTTAATGACTCCTTATCCTTCGGCCTCTTCGTAGAGATGGGTGCCACAGCAAATATATTCCCATCATTGGGTCATTAGCTCTTTATTGCACCGATAATGGAATTTTTGGTCCAATTCGAGTGTACGCTACCCATTGGAAAACAGCCCTCGGATAGATTAGCCAACGGCTAGTACGGATGCTCAACGAGCTCTTTTCCCATTCCTGATTAACGGATCATTAGCTGGTATTGGCTAAACACAATGACACTTTCTTACTCAAACACAAAACCTGATAAAGACATTGTAATGGGGTCTGGATAATGGTAATCACTGTACTCAGTGTATAAAACACGTCCCTAGTCACACTTAACATTCACAAATTTGGATTGTGCTAGCCTTTTTGTTCAGACAAGCTGAAAAATTGGTCAAATCTGATCTATGTAGATCCTTTTATAAGAAAAGAGTGGGCAGAAATGAGGACACTAGCATGTTTGTCTATCCTGCTTAATAAAAAAACAGTCAGAAATGCTTTGATAGATCAAACATGAATTAATAAATACAATTTCACTAAAATATATATTTTGTCTTTGTTCTTTATGGCGTGTCTCAGGTATTTGTACAAGAATAGGGCCTGTAGGGATGTTTATGTTAGAAACTGGCCTTTAGCATTGAATAGAAAGCTACAAACAATATATTTTCCGCCTCATCCCTAACTAGAATCGACATATAATCAGTAAAAGAAGGTGTTTTATACATAAAGCTGGATTTTAAAGTAAATTTGAGCAGCAGAAATAGTTAAACTAATGTAAACTGTCATGTCAACATTTAGCTTATGCTAAGCTAAATGCTATTTTTAACCTAAACATGCACCAATTAATTCAAACTGTCAACATTATGCTAGCTTAAGCTAAGCTAATTAATATTTTTAGAATAAATATGCACCAATTAATTTAAACTGTCAAAATGTAGCTAACTTAAGCTAAGCTAAATGCTATTTTTAGTCTAAACATGCAGCAATTAATTTAAACTGTCCACATTTAGTTAACTTAAGCTAAGCTAAAATGCTATTTTTAGCCTAAACATAAACCTTTTATCAAGCATGATTTATTGAGTATATATAAAAAAAACGATATTAGACCATAAACATTTCTGTTAGCTTATAGAAAGACATATAATAAAGATGCTTTTTGCCTTGTTTCACAGTTGAACGATCCTTAAAACAAGATAAATGAACTTTCAAACAACACAAGCAGTGGTTTTCTTATTGATTTAAATTAAAGTTCCACAAACAGATGGATGGATGAACTCGAGTTTTATGTGAGGTTTTGCTTTTAAGTCTCAATTTGAAAATGGATTTGAGTTAGATGTACTAAAGTCAAATTCTTTTTTATGTTCATTCTGAAACAAACTGTTTTCACTGCTTAAACATTAACACAACAATCTGTGCATCTGTACACAACCACAGGCCTGTCAGGGAACCGTAATGAAGATGCACACACCACAAGAAACCCAAGCTTGCACGCACATACAAACATGCCTCTCCATCCTCGCGTCAATCTCAACTCCGCAGATGCACATAAGTGGCTCATCATACATTGTTAGGCAGGAAGAATGTTAGTTATTTCACCTTAAATGTCACTGGCAATTTATTCGATGCGGCTCATTCAGCTGATCTGTTATTTAAAGAATGCAAGACGTGTTATCGACACAGACGGATCTGCAAAGGCGGCCTGCCATTATCAGTAATGTGCTCTGGATAGCACAGCGCCGACAAATGAACTGAGAGAGATTGGGAGTTCGCAGGCCCTGTGAAGTTCTCCCTTTTGATGTGGCACACTAACCTAAACCAGATGGACCAGGATTGGTCCACCAGGAAGGCCCAGCAGTGACACTGAAATGCACATGCCAGACAAATGCAGGTATAAGGAAACACACCAATTCAAAGAGACATATGTAAGTACAAAACAACAAGGCTATGTTAATGTATTTGGTCTTTGCGGAATAGATCTGCTACACTTCTGCTAATTTTTGATTAGTAATATACATTGCTAATAACTTGATTTGGACAACTTTAAAGGCAATTTTCTCAATATTTTAATTTTTTTTTCACCCTCAGATGCCAGATTTTCAAATAGTTGTATCTCGGACAAATACTGTCCTATCCTAACAAACCATACATCAATGGAAAGCATATTTATTCATTTATTAAATCCCAATTTTAAAAAATTTACACTTATGACTGGTTTTGTGGTCCAGGCAGGGTCCCATTTATGAATAACCCCCATAGCATACATGATCACCCCGTAGCAGATCTACACAGGTGGAGCTGGGGAAGGTGGAGGGTTTCTGAAGCATGCTGCAACTGCTAAAGCAAACACTAGCCAAGCATTTGAAAGTTGAGCAGCAAGCTCATCGGCTACCAGTAGAGAACCGATCAGCTCTGACATGATGATGTCATTATGTTATATTGAGTTAGCGCTGTCGGACTGCACCGTATAGTTTCATGCCAGAACTTTATCATCATTGCTTCTTTTGTATCATTACTATGTCACTTTTCTATTTATGTAATTTTTTTTTTACTTTACACACCTTAGTGGCCCCCAGTTTAGTAAACCACAGACCAGGATGTTTATTTTTTTTACTTTACACACCTTAGTGGCCCCCAGTTTAGTAAACCACAGACCAGGATGTACACCTCAGGTCAGCAAACATACATCACTGTGTTATTGCAGACCTTGAGTTATAAAGACCCAGATTTGTGGAATTTAAATGAAGATTGCATGTGATCCATTCATGCAGAGCAGCGCTAATGGCTATTTCAGTGTCTTAGTTAACACCTTCTTTCAAGTACATCTACACAGCTGGAGCTGAGAATAGCTCTAGCCGTTTATGACGGGCTATTCCCATTTGACCTAATTTATACTAAATTGGAGAAATGATTGTATTCAGCAGGGGGTGCGAGACACGCGTAGCTCCTGACAACACCCTCACAAACCCTTTCAAAGCAAATATTTGAGATTATTCAAGGCAATTTTCTACCGTCCCTACCTCGGGCTTACGTACTCGGGACAGGCGTAACGACTTGAAACATCTTATTTTGCCAGGCTGAAATGGCTGCGGCAACAGGGAGAGCTGAGCTCCGGGTTTTCTCAGCGGGTGATTTAAGAGTAATCAAACATTGCTGCACTGCTACGGGAACCGACTAAAGCCCGTTAAACTGAAGTCCGGTGAGATAAGAACAGCACTACCTCATCTCGAGCAACCTCAGAAACAAGTGCAAACCCTCCTCCGAGACTTATTTGCGGCAGATGGGCTTGTGATTTCTCCAGCACCCGATGAGCGATATGAGAAGAATGTTGATCTGTTAGGCATTAGCGCTCGAAGGCCCGGGCCGGCGCATACGTGTGGCCTTGAGCGTCAAGCCGAAGCCTTCGCTGGATGAGAGCTTTATTTCAGGTGCATAATTGGACTCCTGGCTTTTATGGCCTCATTTACTGGAGGAGTGCTTGTGCACTACCACATCTGTGAAGGTTATGTTTGCGCCCAAGGATTTCTGCACACTATTGCTGTGATTTTAACAGGTGTAGGGTTGAGCTGCCTAAACCAAATTCTACTACTAAGCGTGGACTCAAATCACAAAAGCAGTCCTGACAAACACAATAAGCCAGAGGTTCTCAACTCTGGGCTCACCAGAGCTGCAGGTCATGAACTGTATCTGGCATATACTGTTTTTATTTCTCTGAGCTTGACTTAGAATAATAGATTAGAGCTATATATAAAATACACAGCTTCTCTTTAATTACATGAAATGGAGGTTAAATCCTGACCTAGATGAAAAGGAAAACTCAATGTAATAAGGCAGCAATAGGTGAAGGTTACCTAATGTGATCTAAAACTACATTTTGCTTTCAGAATTCAGCAATTTATTTGTATTAAATCCAGATACTGATCAAATAGATATAATACAGCATATAATAGCAGAAATTAAATGAATGCTTGCAACTGTGAGGGACTGGTCAGTGTTCACACAGGGCATGCTCTTGCATTTAAAATGCATGGGTTATTAGACATGATTTTCGAAAGATTAACAACACCTTACAAATTCAGTATAATGGAATTTATATGTAAATTTATAATTATTACTACATAAGATTCTGTGGGAGAAAATTTTTAAAGATTTTTACAGATGAGAATGCCTAATGTGAGTATTTAATAATAATATATATAAATAAATTAACAACAACAACAACTATTATTATTATGATTATTATTATTACTAGTTTTTTTATGCATTCTAATAATAATAAGTCATTCAAGATCATATTATTCTTAAATATTGTTAAGAAATTAACAACAATAACAACACTAATAGTTATTTCATAATTATTTTATTACACTTTTATTAAACAGCAGGAAAAAACCTAAAGGAATAAGTACATATAAAAGTACATTTATATTTATATATAAGACTCTGAGTGAGATAATACAAGATATTTGTTAGAAAAAAAAATGTCTGCATGATTTTGTAGACAATAAACAAGAATGGCAAATGTCTGTATTACTATTAATTATATAATAATAAGAATAATAATTAATTATTATTGTAATTATTAATTTTATAAGTATGAATATAAAAAATAAGTTAATCATTAAAAACAAAAACTATTATTGGTTATATAATTATTTTGTAGTACACTATTTTTCTTACCTTTTTAAAAAAATTTATTTTTATTTTTTTTGCTGAAAATGTTTATTATATCTATTCCACTGCGCTACTTTTTCCATTGTTTTTGTTGTAAACACATGCTAGACAAATGTGTTTGACCACTGCACTCACATCTCATGTCTTTTGCAGTGTCTCATGTGACACAGCATTCTAAAAACGCAGTACTCCAGCTCAAGTAGAGTAGAAGTAAAAAATTTTATTTAAAAAAATGTAAATACAATTCTTGAGTCTCTTTTTTTTTCACCATTGCAGTGTCTCACATTTTTCAAAGCAAAAAAAATATGGCTCCCAAGACTGTAATTTGTTCATCTTTTCAGAAATTCTAAAATGTGTAACTTTATTTTTCCTTTTTTATGTGATTGTGGTCACAAGAGTTTTAAAAACATAAAAATGGGTTGCGAACCTAAATAGGTTGAGAAGTCTTTCAGTAAGCATTCTATACCTTGTGTCTACAGCGCTAGCAAAAGAAATGAGAAGAAAGAAGAGTATGGGGTGCTAATCAGACCAGTGAGCCACGTTTCTAATGGGCACCCAGGGGACCCAGGCCAGTGGACCCTTCCAATCCACGACATCCGTTTTGACAGGAATCTCCACAGGGCAGCGGGGCCGTGTAATTACTGCTCACCATCACGCTCGTGATGGCTGTAATACCTGACGAGACTTTACACTGGACCTGAGACTGGGGTCTCATCACTGACCCATCACTAACCGATCAGAGATTGTAAGCTAACATCAAGAAAAAAGTAGCTGTAACAAAAACAACAGATTCTGACAATGTTCTTCAGGAATACAGCGAGGGAATACAGCAAGGGAATTCTGAAGAACTTTTCATTCCCTCCATCACGAAATGTGCAAAATAATGGATGTTGCTGTCCGCTCATCTCCGCTGTTTGTTTATTTGCCGGTTAAGTGTGTTTATATTAGTATATGGCGATAAAAGACGTCTGCTTTCCTCCTCGACTGGTGACCCGTGACCTCTGGATGAAGCTGGAAAAGTACGCCCACACTCCTGCTGTGCTTTCTGGTCTTGGGTCAGATACGTGGGTTGGGCAAAGAGAGCAGCAGTGAGATGGAGAGAGAAAGTGTGTGTGTCGCTCGCTCTGAACCTCCGAGCAAATTCTAAATGTGAGTGATTAGTTCTTGGATGGTTGTCTGAAAGCTTTACTATTGCAAGCCCACTGCAGGCTTGGAAAAATAAAGCACACAGTTATTTCCTGTCTCTCCACGTCACCTTCGAGCACCTCTTAGAAAACTATGCACACGAACAATTCAGAGACCTGGACAGCACAAAACAACAGAAGTTGTCGCAAAAGACCGAACAAATGTTCAACTCATGGAGTTACATAAATTTCCAACATTCTGACACTTACTCTTTTTCCTTGGGATTAGAAATTTGAAGAAAATGTGAATCCATTTGATTTGGAGTGTTGCTTGAGTACAAAATGTTTCCCGCACAGATTTTGCTTTAGTTAAGTAGGTCACACAAATATGTTGCGATTCATGCATTGTCATCCCATTGATAATGGTCCTTTTTTAATATGACCACACCTTTACAGTGAGCATGTTTACATGGACAACAATAATCCAATTTTAACAGGATAAAGACAATACTCTGATTAAGAATCTACCATGTAAACAGAGATTTTTGATTACCTTAATCAGGCTAAAGTCATACTCAAAGTAAACACAAATCGAATCAAGATGTAGAGTATTTCTATTTTAGTCGCATTATCGAAGTGCAGTATAGACATATACACTCCTTAATCACACTGTTAACATTGTGTAGGACTTTTCGTTGTATTTTGTGTCCCTTTAACCAACAAAAACACGTTGTGCCAACGAGCATTAAAGTTATTCAGAACCTTTTCGAAACCACATAGCAAAGCACTAGCAACCACTTAAAAATGATGATCATGAATCATGAATTTCACACAGGCAAACACCAATTTTCTTCAGAAAAGGTGAAAATCTAGTTTCTACCATCTCTTGTTGTGCTTGATAGAAACAAAGTTGGATAACTGAAAATATTAGACACAAATGACCTCCGTGAAGCAGCCCACAACACTCATTTCCATTGCAAATAAACCAAGGAGTCGCAGAACGTCTGCTAGGCCGAATCTCCACCCACAATCACAGCTCTCCGCTCAAAAACAAGCACCACGTGAAAGAAAAAAGCCTCCCTCTGGACCAAACTGAACTCTCTGTATCCTACAAGTACCCCGATCTTAAAAAGAGCCCTCCAGGAGCTATTTATTAGTTCGGACATTTTATCCCCCCCACACACTCCTGCCTAAACCTAATCAATTGATGAGGGTTTAAAACAAGGTTTGGTGGATGGAAGTGTTGGGATGGTAATGATGCCATGTAATGATTTCCCCTGAGGAGATCGGATCTGTTGCCAGGAGGGAGAACGGGGAGAAGAAAGACCTGAGGGAGAGAGTCGGTGTAAAGAGGGAAAGACTCCACATCAGCATTTCAGACAGGCACCTCCGTCATGAAAGAGACTCCGAGCGGGACGTAGAGGCCATATTAAGATGAGAACGATCCGAATCGCACCCTGAGCAACTTGATTCCGCGTTCTCCATCTCCCTTTTTGAGGGTTGCCGGTAAAATATCAAGTGTTTGGGAGGCAGCAAGCGATATTAAACAGCTGAAAGGTACGATTTAACAATGCTCAAAGTCGGCGTAAGATAAGCAACAAATTAGACGTGTCTGTGTTAGGGAGATGGGAGGAAGGGGGTAAAAAAGTCTCTCGCAATCGATTGCGTCGTCAAAAATTAATCTGCCGCCCTGCGCCTGGGACTCGCTGCCAAGGTTTGTGAGAAGTAATAAGCACTCATATAACTAACCCTCTCTCTCATGTCTTCCTTCTGCCCAGGAATCTGCTCTTGGTCTCGGCAGGGATGTTTTAGCTGGAGAACCCAGACATCTAGAGTAATCTAGACCATGTACTCTTGCTGTGACAATTGGTTTAGATGACTGACGGGCTGGACCAATGAGAGCGAATCCACTGCATTCCCTTTTAAGCAATAATTTTGTGATGCTCTGTAAACACAAAGTCATAATTGGGTGGAAAGCCTGCTGCAATTTAACTACTGGCATGTGCGCTGAGCCATTAGCTCTACGAAAATGTGTTAAAAATGGCTCAAATACACCCTAAACCCTGAGTATTTTTGAAAGGCTTGATGGGTGTTACACAATCCATTCTTTGGAAGCGTTGCTCGGTGTCTGTGGTAACAAAGCAGGCGTGTATGGGCAATAAGAGCACTGCGTCTGTCAGGCCGGAATGGTAGTGCATCAAGTCTGGAGGTGACAATGCACTCTTGCCCATTTGCACCACATTAAGGCCTGCTCCCAGCAGAAAAGTGCCTTTCTGCGTTTCACCCCTCTTTACCCTAAAGTAATGGAGCTTTTTCACAGCTCATGGAGGTTTTTGCAGGCCATGCACTTAATGGTGTTCGGTTATCACCTGCCTGTCTGCTCACGGAGTTCATCCCTATTTGTCTCTAGGAGGACTTCTGCCATTGTTTGGATCAAAATCTCCTAAGCCAGATCTGAACCCCAGCACTGAACTCCCAACAACTCAAGGCACCATTAAAATCAAGAACTTTAAATTTAAACTTTAAATGTAACCGACACTGGGGTCCTACAACTAGAATCTATTTAAACAAATAACACCAACTGTTTTAAGCATGTTTGTGCAGAGACGTACCAAAAAATAAGGGTTCACACACTTATAGCAACACTATAAAACTCCAATAGTACTCAAGTTATTGTGACTGTCTTTACATCTAAAATTCATACTACTGCAACAAATGCTGGTATGTTTCTTACACAAATAGAAAATGATTTTTAGCGTAATCTTTAAATATGCATAAAAAATATAAACAAATATAAAACCGGGTTTTAAAAAATTACATTTCACATAAATCAAGGAGAGAAATAGTTTTACAATAACTTGAGCAACAGGGTTGAAGGTTGTGCTTAATAAATGTTTTGAAGAAAAATAATTATTGTAGATCATACTTGTTTAGAAATGTTATGCTTTGAGTGTCACAATTCTAAGAAATGTTTTTTTTTAAATTTGTAATGGGTGGAAATGATGCAGTAACAGGGTTGCACATAGAATGTGAAACATCTAAATATTATGTTTTTGATCACTACAATTAACTAACAAGTACACATATATCGATTCAATATTGATTTAAATTTATGTTTTTGTCAAAAACTTAAGGGGAAGTGAGTACAGATATTTGTCTAAATCAAACAAAAATTAACACACTAGGTAATGATAGTTTTGATTTTCAGACATATCTAACAGTCCTCAAAAGAAAGAAACATGGAACTTGTGCTCTAATGCTGCCAAACATTAATACACTAGTCGTTCTGAAGTTCTCTATCCTTCTGGCTGCATTTGGAATTCAAGCAGCAATTTATTTCACCTCCAGATGAGTTTCTCCCGTGTTCCTGCATGTTCAGAAATGGCACGGTGTGCGTAGAAGCTATTATCCTCGGTCTGTTCAATTATTGATTGGCGAATGCCACAGGGTGAGCCGAAAGCGCAGTATACGAAGACCAAATAAATCTGTGTTTGGACATTTTAGGTTGTGCCTTCCACACCCTGGACTTGGGACAGTGATGGTGATGCTAAAACCACAATTATTTGTCAAGTCAGGAAGAAATCAAACATCTGCACCACAGGTTCAAAATGTGAGTTTCCCAGCTTTTCCGCCAGACTGTAAAGGTTTGAGAGGACTTTGCTTTCTTCTGCAAAGATGCACCACCTTTGAGAAAAATCTAAAAAAAATTAGGGTAAACCAAAGTACATCAAGTTTTTTAAGTTAATCCAAAGTATCATGTACAATGCTGCAATGTTTTTGACAGGATGGATTTGAATGATATTTCCAGAGTGATTGAGCTGCCAGCCGTCTCCCTCAGGTCACTCACAGCCTCTGAAGCAGCTTTTATTTCTTTCATAAAACCGGGCAGATTTATCTATTATTAACTCTGCTCCTCATAGCAGCCACATTTTTATGTATTGCTGAGACAGGGTTAAATGATTTTCAGTTAATTAGCTTGCCTCCAGGTTATTGATTTTCCTTCAGAAAGCAGCGAAGCTCCAAACCAGGGTCTCTGACTGGCTTCAGCTCCATCTCTGATCATGGCCACACGAAGGTGCAGCCGAAGTGATGCTGAGAGACAATCCCATTGCACCTTCGCTGCAGCATGCAACATACTGTTTCACTGGAACTTTGAAAGTCTAGATTCGCCCACAGAGGAAACAACTTTTGTAAGATGCTCTCAAGAACAGCGACATTATAGACACTCACACTGAAGCATTTTAAGCAGTTGGGGAAGCTAAATCAGTTCAATCTTTTGCCATTGTAACAGTACAAGGACTCAGATGTGATGTGTGTATGCCCAATGGGGTCATGAAACAAAAGTATTGAAGGACTACTGCATATACTCGAGAACTGACTGAATGGATCCACACGAAACTGTGATAAGAATCTATACCAAATCAACAATACAACAATATTACAAAATAAATAAAAAAAATCCTTCACTCAATTTACATAGCTAAGGTAAAGTCTTGTATTTTATGTGCAGAGCCTTCAATGACACATTCAGCTTCAGAGTTTGTAGGTTGGCTGAATCCAATTAGATGGCTCTAAATGGAAAACATGCCAGAGCCGTGGCCCAGTACATTGAGCTGCTGTGCTCATGTGGGCAATTCAAGTTTGAGTTTGGCTAGCATTCAGTCTCATTCCACCCACCTTTTTAACTACCTGGAAACAGGCTAGAAACCATTCATAGCTCCCTATCAACCACCATCTAATCTATCTTCAAATTGCCTAATTTTTAAACAATATAAGGTATAAATTCGTTACTTTTTAAAAAAATTTTGCTTAATCAGAATGGAATGAAACTTGGTGACTTGTGTACTTACACAGCTAATGTGACAAAAGAAAAAAAAACATCGACAAGATTGGATATGTTAAAGGGTCAAAAAATAAAAAAGTAACACTTGGTACCTTTGTGGTCAAAAGGGACTTTGGAAAAAAAATAGCTCAAAAATTATCTAAATATTGTAAGTATCATAAAATCTCCTCAAAATTCTAAATAATAATTTTAAAAAGTATTATTGAATATATTGGTCACTTTTGACCATAAAGGTACCAAATGTAAGCCAAAAAAATTAAAGGGCTCAGAGTGTAATAATTTAAATGGAAAAACAGCTCATAAAAATTGTATAAATATTGCATTGCATCATAAAATTCCCTCAAAATTTGAAATAATGAAAGTAACGTTCCAAGGCTTCGGTCACTTTTGCCCAAGTGTGACCCAAAAATGAAGAGGCCCAGAGGGTTAAGCTGTTTTAAGCATTTAGACAAACCAACATTTAATATATTTCTTGGGCTCTTTAGTTAATAGCTGACACTAAACTGTCAGTGTATTTCTGGACATAATTTTAATGGAAAACAGTGGCCAAGTGGTACATTGAGCAGCGGTGCTCATGCAAGTAATTCAAGTTCATTCCCAGCTATTTCCCCATAATCTTCTTGTCTTTCCACTACTACAGGATCAATAAAAGTGGACAACATACAGAAAGACTGTCAAAGTCAAAGCCTAGTTTCTGAGATATTTGAAACAAAGAAACATGACTATGGAGCTTGCAACCACTCAGAACACATTTTAACTAGAAACCATTCATAGCTCCAACCACGGAGCCACATTAATTCAAATGACGGATGAATCAACATCTAAAGTTTGTCATTTCTCTATAATAAATAGTTGACAATCTAAAGTCAATGTACTTTCTGGAAACCACTGAAATGGAAAACATGTCGAAGTGCTGGCAAAGTGGTACATTGGGCTCTGATGCTCATCCAGGACATTTACGTTTGACTTTCCATTCTTTTCTATTCTACACAATCAATAAAAGTGAAGAACAGAAAACATCTCATAGACTGGACTGGACTGTAAGATATTGAAAACAAAGCAACATTAAAAAGCATAAACCTAAACTGTGAACAGTCTCTTAAAACACTTAATAGTAGTAATCAAATTGCCTAAGTATTTATAAGGCATAGCTAGCTTCAAACCGTTTTAGGAAAATGCTTAAATGTAACATTAACTTTAGAGAACAGTTTCTTTGCTTTTAGAAGTGGAAAAAAACTATTTCATAAAAGGTAACACATTTATTTTACAGATCGGAAGACGAGGGTCAGTTCAGAAAAATGTTCACATGCTATCCACCATCCACTCCCTAGGGGTCATCGGGTCTAATCTTTAGTGTGATTGGCTGAAATCAAGATGACATCACATCAACTTTCTGCCCGAGTGGGAAAAAGCCCTGATCCTTTCATGATAACAGACACCAAATGGTGACGGCTGAGTCTATTCTCTGCCTCATCAATGTTTCAGGCCCGAATAATGAAGTCGAATGTCGCGCAGCCGCTATCATGCGTCTCTCACACACACATGCATGAACACACAGAGAGCCATGTGATGATGAATTATGGCAAGACCTCTCCCTACTTGACTTCCACAGAGGTGGGCTCTCTGACAAACATAAATTATGTTAATAGAATGAAATAAAAAACACTTTATTCCAAAGGTTTCAGTACTTTGAAATGTCAGGATGATCTAGTACGCTACCTGCAGAGAACTCCGAAGCTTAAGTCAGAGCGCTAAAATATTAAAACAAGAAATTTGCGCACTCTCCCGAGGTGCTGGAAAGGTGGGTGAAAAATGGAGAACGCATGAGCGTGTCTCCCAGGTGGAGTTTTTCCATTCATTAATTGATCCGAGTGCCAAATATAGCTCTGCATAAGAGCGCGATGGAATATTGTAGATACAAAACTTATTTGACGGTGCTTTCATTGGAAGAATTGCCATTAGGCCTATTTTTTGTCCTGTTGCCTCAATCAAGTGCTTAGTCAATGTTATCTAAATGCCAAATTATAATTATCGTTCAAATTAGGCGTTTGATTTAAAAGAAGTTGATTAACTCCCAAGGTTATTACACTAGGGGGGTTATCTGGCAGGAAGCTCTGAGGAAACAACATTTTCTTCTATTATTCTTGTCCAGATGAGAAACATGGAGGACGTTTGCATCCAAATTGGAGCAAGTCCCACTGCTACCTCAACATTCCCTGTGTATAATGCGAGGGGGGCTGGGATGCTAAGCAGCTAAATTAACCAGAGATAGGATATTAATTGAACAATTCCATTGTTGCTGTGGCAAACTGCCAATTGATTGGCCCTTCTAGCCGGATCCTTTCCTCTTTATGGGCGCTCCTCAGGCCACCAAATGCTTTTTCGTTAATGCGAGATTGAAAAGAGGAAAAAGAGAGAGGGAAAAAGGTGCAGGGGCTTGGTCGTGGTGTTCAATTACAGCAGGCGAGAGGATAAATCAATATCATTTAAATTGCTTATGGTAGTCACCTGCAATCCAATCACTAAAATCAGCATAGGATATCTGCTGACCCCAGCCAAGTCTAACAGTCCCCTACCTCCAACACTCAAAATCTCCTACTGAAACACGTGTAAAGGTCACGCTTTGCAATGCTCAGAGTAGACTGGGTCAGGGCGTTGCCTTAGTGACTGTTGTTATGGGATTTGAGGTTTGAGTTGAATCATTTCTTCTGTAAGTTTCAAGCTGCACATGTAAACAAAGCAGTAGAGTAACTGCAACAACAGAATTGAGTTTTTTAAAAACTTGTAAATTCAGCATTTATTAATTAGATGGTTATCAAGAGAGCTATTGCACGGGGGTTTGATAAAGAATTGTCTTGAACTGAATTTATAAGATGGAATTTAAATTAACCACGCCCCACACAAAGCTGAATGGCCTATGAATTGGAAAGACAGAAAAATTAATTTACCTAATTGACCCTTTGCCTGGAGTTTGATTGACAGGTGATCTGACCAATCATAATGCAGAACCTGCCATTTTTGTCTGACAAACAAACCAGACATGAGAGTAGATTAACGTCAGTGGACTTGAACTTGAAAAATGGTGTGTTTTGACATCTTTCGGCAGTTGAAACAAGATACCTTCTTATGTCCATTTATGTTTATTTCTCGCTATAACTAGTAAAATGAAGATATTATTGGATTACATGCCACTTGAACTGAGGCGCTACAGCAATCTGTCACAACACATTAAAGAGCCTCAAAACAGTACTTATTGTTTGAATTACTTAACATTTGACAAAATTTGAAAGCTGAGACTTTGTTTCATACCTAAAGTAACCTGCTCGGTTTTGTCTGTCGGTGCATTGTCAGTTTTCTCTTTGTATTTTATATAAAATACACAGCAATAGTATTTGGGGGGGGGGGGGTTAATTTGCAAAGGGTTAATTAAGATTCAAAAAAGAAATTCTGGAAAATTAAGTCTTTCAGTCTGACAAGTTAATTAATTAAATATGATTTTAAAAAAATTCTATTAAATACACTCCTGTATCGCATGCAAAACTTCAAACTTTTTAAATATCTTCCCCCCAAAACTTTAAAATAATGCTTTCTTTAGCCAAATATATATATATATATATATATATATATATATATATGCTACCTCATTTCAAATTCAGGAATTGTGTTGGAACTTAAAATGCATTCTCAATTCAATTATGAAAACAACCCTGCTACTGAGAACTACAAACATGATCATCATGAAATATAATTTATATGAGCAAAGATGCCATATTTGGTAAATAATCCCCAAAGTGTAGCTATAAATAGCTTAAATCATCCAGATTCAGGCAGGTTTACTGAAAAGAAAGTGCATGTGAGCATGCATCTTTTTCAAACAATAGGTGAGCAATGAGCTCTTATATTGCTTCATAAATCTAAATTGCACAAGATTACACCGGGAAAAAGGTTTCAAGTGCAATTTCAGGTTATTCTTTGTCCGACGTGCAACAAAAATAGGCTCAGCACTGTTAACATAAGCGCCGAAAATGATGCTTATGCTTAAATGTTAGCTGAAGCACCACTTCCTCATGCCTTTTGGCCTACAGGCCATCTATTAGGCGTAACGCTGAGATAAATATGCTGAAATCATTGAGTCAACACAGGGCATTTGCTTCACTGAGCATTTTAGGTAGATTTATTTGGCCTTCAAGTGGCCATTTCAATGTGAGTTTTATCCCACATGAGATAATATGACTTCCTGTGTATAAATGGCACTGACAAGTGCAAAAAAATGGCGAGTTTGCTGTAATTCTCTGAGCTCAGTAATGGGCTTCAGTGGAGATGAAGGGCAGAGAAGAGAACAGCAATGTGAAAGGCATTAGTTAGTCCTTATTATGTTCGCATTCCACTGAAGTCTGTTCTGGAGCAGAGAAAGGAGTCAAACATATGGTCCTGACCTGCGCTCGCTACTGTCTCAATGCGATTACGGCTGATCTCTGCACCCATAATTACTTCACATAAACTCACAAGTCGTTAGTTCGTATGAGAAAGCAAGAAAGAAAGCATGCCGTCATTGAAGAAATGTCAGGAGACCGTGCATTCACATCTCGCCTCTGACCTATTTCGTCCGCATTACCGCTGATGCACCTCCAAAAATGCTCTAAAAATGTCTAGTCCAGCAGATATAGTCGGTTCCGGATTGCAAGTCTCAAACTCAAATTGATTTATATTGCACCGTGTCGCCTATAAGTCGGATCCCGGCTAAGCGTTCATTAATTTTTCAGGACCCGTGGAGCCATTGTGTGATATAAATCTCTTCTAAACCTTGATACTGGCCCACGCCATGACTTTGAAGTGCTGCCTAATTAAGCGGCCGTACAGTTAACGAGCCTTACAATAAGGCAGTGGGAAGATCTGAGAAATATATGGTGTCTGTTGTAATATAGAAACAGTGTGGGAGGAATACACCATTACAGCATCTGTCTATCAATAGACCACTAGCACTTTTTTTCCAAGCACATGTCAGTCTAGACTCTGTTTACTGAACGTCCATCTAAAGATAAACTACAAGGTTGACTCCAAGAGCCTTGAGTTTGCACCAAAAAAATCTTCTCGGACAGGCCAGACCCCTGCTTTTCCCCAGCGGAGGGAGAGCCCCTTGTGGGCGGATCAGTCATTATTGATCACAGAGCAAGGTTTAGCTGTTCTTCATCTGGCCAGCCTGTAAAATGCTTGGCTTGACTGAAATATTGCACACCCTGGAGCTGGGCACAGACCCAAAACAAATGAGAAAAAGCCTTTACGGGGCATATGCATGGCCAGCCGTGGCGACCTTGGGGCTAAGTAGTAGTATTTACTGTGACATCAAGAGAGGGCTGGTTAAAGAGAAGGACAAAGCAGCTGAAGGATGCTCATACATTCAAGACACAGGGGAGGTTTAACTAGTTTAAGAGACCTTAATATAAAAATGGTCTCATTTCAGCCATCTTGTCCAGAAGTCTGACAATCAGAATTGATTTGGTCTTTTAATGCACATTGCTAGTCTTAATGTGAACAAACCATCCATGCATTAAGGTAAATTTTAATCAAAATGTCTTGCTATTCCTGTGATCTGGCTCATACAACATTCACTTTTCATAACAATCAAAGCTACAACCAACAGATACATTCCACCCTACATTTTTTCTTGTTAAATATGCCATTTCACTTAGAAACCTGTCACAAAATGAAAGTCAGCCACTACTTGAATTTCATAAGATCCCTGTTTTCTGAGTGTAGAACTGAATTTCATGTAGTTCAGAATTTCTTGCTTTGCTTCACAGTTGAAGAGTTGATTCCAGAAGATTTATATTGGTCATAGCTGTGTGGAGGTCCTGTATTTTTCCAAAACAAAGGCAACTTAGATATTACGACCTCAAAAACCGAACTTTTTTGTAATCTTATAAAGACTGAAATAGTAAAAACACTGAAAGAAACATTTATTTTGTATCTAAGGCTAATTATTACAGTGATTACAGTGATTGTGCGTAGTTGCATGAAATTAGTAATGAAGCTATTCCTAACATAAGATAATGAGTGAAGCATGAATAATAAAATAGCATTCTTTGTTCTGTTAAGCAGGGCTATTTTTTACCAAACTTCTGCTAATGTTAGCAGTATGGCTATATAAAACAGGTCAGATTATTTACTATACGGTCAGATAGAGTGCACAGGAATTAGTTTTTTGTGCCTGCATGCCAAGGGTGCGTTAGAAACAAATAAAGAGGTGCTCCATGTGCATTAGACAAACATTGGACTTAACGTTGGTACCACTTGGGCTTTCAAATAGCTCCCTCTAGTGGACAAAACATGCACTTTTTTGCACACTTGCAACTGTAAAAGCACCATTGCAACCACTTTCACAACAAACATTCTTATTTTTATTTTTTCAAACTTTATTTAATCCATTTATAATCATTTTGTTATTGTTCACACTTTCTTTAAAACTGCTGACAATGAACATTAAAATTCTAAGTTGGTACTTTGCAAATGAAACATTTTCCTTTGCTTGTCTTCACAACTACTGTGAAACTACTGTAAATGCACAACAAATTAAATAGGCCTAAATACCTGACACAATCCAAAGTTGTTGCTCAAAGAACGTTGATTAATAAGTAACAAAAATCAAACGTCTGTTCACAGTGTAAAATACGAGTCAAAGCTTTAGACTCATCCTGAAATGTGTGTCAGGAGTTAAAGATTACATTAATTAAATATTATCAGCAGTATTAGGCCGTATGTTT
This sequence comes from Cyprinus carpio, assembly GCF_018340385.1. Classification (NCBI taxonomy): domain Eukaryota; kingdom Metazoa; phylum Chordata; class Actinopteri; order Cypriniformes; family Cyprinidae; genus Cyprinus; species Cyprinus carpio. The sequence continues at coordinate 10,316,883 of NC_056600.1, forward strand.
AATTTTCATTCACACTGTAAAGTGTATTCATGGGACTGTGGTACTGAAAGCCAATAGAAAATAAAAACGACATTATAATTGGTTCCTCAACACATTTCTTTCACGCAACATTGCAAAAAAGCATGTAAACTCAAACTAAATGGTTTTAAATGAAGTGAATGCTATCCATTAGAGAAAAAGTGCTGTGGTGAGCACCCGGTAAGCCATAGAAAAAGTTGTGAACAGCCCCACACCAAAGGCCAGACCTCTGGTAGGCTGGGGCAGAGCCATCACATAGGCCACTGTGTGGATGAAACGTGACCCTACAAACACCCGGAAGTGCAACAGAGCCGTGGAGAGATCTGGCCCCGTGAGTGCATACAGAAGACCGATCACCACAAAGGGAACAATGTTTTCCAGGTCATTCAGATGGCACCTGTGATTCAAGAGCAAAGGCATCAGAAAGAGAGACAATTTCAGTTGTACCTTCATTGCTCAGATAAAACCATTTATATGTTACCGTCGCACTCTTTCCACATCCGGATCAACCCTGACCAGCTTCTTCCTGTCCTCTGTGGTCTTCACCAAGGTGGTGTCCTCCAGGTTTGAAAAAACCTAAAAGAGGAGCCGTTCAGTTTGAGAAAATAAGTGTTTGATCACCCATTAAAAAAAATACTGAAAATATAGAATGCAGGTTGCATAAGCAGTAAATTGAGCACAATAAATAGCCTACCTGTTTTGTCAAGCGAAAATATGAGGTCATGAAGCTCATGAGCATCATTTTGAGGACGACTATGGTTGCATATGTGGAGAAGGCCAGGAAAACCTCGCTGTCAATCATGTGTACAACATCTGCCATCTTTATTCAAACAGCAGTGAATACAAATGGAAAACAACAAAGAGCAAACATAAATAATTACATCAAAAAAATCTAAAGACAATTTTTCCCATTCTTTCTTTAGTTTAATATAAAGAATAATACACAAAAGTCTTACAAAAGCAATAACACATACCGGTTAATATGAAATATCTCATATCACCACTCCTATTGCCCTACCAAACTAATTTGGCCACTGTATCCCAGCTTAAAAACCATTTTCCAAAACAGCTGCCAGTTTAAACTGGATTTTCCAGAATCTTCTCAGTATCACAGCCAAGCTCAAAATTAAAAACGAAGTGGTAGCTTATTTAAAGAACTTTACCGAAAATGGACAAAAAAAAATCCAAAAAGACAGTTATAAGCAAATATTTCTTTAAAACAGACGTTTAGCAGTTTGCTCTTTTAAAGTTGGATTTAGTGTAGCTAGAGTACATGAACAGAGCAAAATATCTCATTTAATACATTTTATGTCGCACAGTTTAAACGAATTTAAATTACGGATGTTTAATATTGTTACATCAAATATAGTTTCTGCATACATTTGTCGATTTATTGGTTTAAGAGTATAATGGAAACAATAGAGCGAACTAGGACGCCCAAGGCGGTCTCTTTGGAATGTCAAAAATGTATGACGAGGCACTTCATATAACCTAAATATTAACAAGAAACAAACAAAAGTACAAGAGCATGAAGTTAAAGAGACGTCTAAGCTGCAATATTAGCGTTTTGATGCGTTTCTCACCTTTTTGACGCCACTTGGTTTCACAGCGTTTCACTCCTGAACTAACTTGCTGGTGGGCGTGTCGAAGAACACCATTTGACACCGTTTATTCTAATGCTACGGGGATTTTTGCGCAATATTTACACGGAGGTCTAGAGTTCCTCGGGGACGTCGATGTAGTTGAAACAGAGGCGCATATAGAAGCAAAAAAATAAATAAAATAAAATATAGTCGATTGAACACACATTGCACTTTTGATGCAGCAGTATTGTCACACTGCATCTGTAAGTTGTGCATTATGTTATAGTCTATTTAATAAACGTTAAAACCAATATGACACACACACACACACACACACACACACACACACACAACATAAGAAATGTTGCATGCTGCACTGTCTTGCATTTCATAAATATAAATCCCAAGTCCCAAACTGGTCTTTGATACCCTCTAGATATGATAAAACCTAATCCCGTTTAAAGTTTGAGCAGAATTTGAGAGCTTGGAATGCATCCTAAAAGCCTGTTGGCATTGATAGCAACCCTCTGTTTAATGCTGAGTCATTGTGACAACGACTTGTTGACTGTTAACAAAAGTTTGTTAGTTGAGACAGTGACATTACAAAAGCACCTCTACACACTCAATAACACCTGGAAATTGTCATTGGGAACTGGAAATGAATAAAAAAAAAATAGTTAACATTTTATTGTAAACTGCATACATTTTTAATAAGAAAATATTACACCAGGGAGGGACAATAAAAGGTATAAATAAAGGCCTCTCCTGTTCGACAGTGCTAAGGTGTCTTTAGAGAAACAGTGCTGTGGTGAGCACCCTGTAGGCCATTGAGAAAGTTGTGATGATTCCCACCACCCAGGACAGACCTCTGCTAGGCTGGGGCAAAGCCAACAGGTAAGACACCGTGTGGATGAAACGTGACCCCACAAAGACTTGGAAGTGCAGCAGAGCTGTGGATAGATCCGGCCCCGTGAATGCATAGAGAAGACCAATCACCACAAAGGAAATGATGTTCTCCAGGTCATTTTGATGGCACCTGTGATTCAAATCACTGAGAATACTCCCACTTAACTGGTTAAATGAGGATAGATGACAACTTTGCTATTACCTTCGGACACGTTCTACATCAGGATTGGTCTGGAGCATCTTCTTTCTGTCCTCTGAGTTTGAAAAGGCCTGAACAAAGTGCCAGTTTTGGTATTGAAGTTTATTTCATCATTATGCAAAATGAATTAATCTTAATTGAATTTTCTAAACCAATTGCACCTTTTCTGGTTATCCTGAAGTATCCAGTCAAAGGAGCCATGAACATCATTTTGAGGACTACAATAGTGGCATATTTGGAGAAGGCCAGAAACATATCATTGCTCATCAAGTCAGCCATTTTGCAAAATTTCCTACCAAGGACAAAGAATATTACAGAACAAAACCAAAGTAGGGCAATAACAGATGTAGGTTAACATATGCAAACACATATAGCCTGTTATTCATTTAAGGTAGAAAAAGATTATCTTTACAACACACCGTTTACTGAAACCAATTCATTTTTAGGTCTATATTGGAAAAAAAAAGTCATACCGTCAAGTTTTGTTTAGCAATATATCTGTTATTAAACTTTATTCAGACTCGGTTCAATTCGTCGTTTTGAGAACCGGTTCAACCAATTCATCAAAAAGGTCCGACTCAAAAGAACGATTCAGTCACAAAGTGGACGTCACTATTATTGAACACACAACAGTTATGCTTGAAGAAATTCCAATGTACATATTAAGGATTATATTTTCACACCTTATCGAACTAAATCATTACCAATGCACTCTTTCAAAGTTATTTTAAAAATTCGCAGTTTACACCAAATGCAGTAAGTGCACATAACTAACTACTATAAAATAGCCTATTGTTTATATTAGTTTTGAGATGGATCTCGTCGCCTGTGTTCAGTTTAGACCCAATGTTTACAGTATTTATACGTGGAGCTTGTTTATTTATAATTTTGATCTGAACAGTAAGGTCTTCCAGCCAAATCAAACCTAAATGCTGATTCCTTCTGAAGTAAGCTACATAACACAGCTGGCAAGTATACTTGCATTTTATGGTGACTTCACATTTCATATTAAGGTGGGTTTGCTAAATGCTCCCAAACTGGTCTTTGCACCCTCAAGTAGACAAGATAAGACTGCGAAATAAAAAGGTCCTGTTTAAGCAATGAAGAAAAGCAGGTTATAGAGCTTGGAATGCATCCTAAAAAGCCTATTGGCACTGATAGCAACCCTCCGTTTAATGCTGAGTCACTGTGACAACGACTCGTTGACTGTTAACAAACATTTGTTAGTTGAGACAGTGACATTACAACAGTACCTTCACAGACTCATGTGTATGCTGGTGACATGTTGACAGATTTTATTATGAATTACATAAGAAAAGATAACACCAGGGACAATAAATGATATAAAACAGGCCTCTCCCATTCTGCAGTGCTAGTGTCTTTAGAGAAGCAGTGCTGTGGTGAGCACCCTGTAGGCCATTGAGAAAGTTGTGATCATTCCCACCACCCAGGACAGACCTCTGCTAGGCTGGGGCAAAGCCAAAACGTAAGATACAGTGTGGATGAAACGTGACCCCACAAAGACTCGGAAGTGCAGCAGAGCTGTGGATAGATCCGGCCCCGTGAATGCATACAGAAGACCAATCACCACAAAGGGAATGATGTTCTCCAGGTCATTTTGATGGCACCTGTGATTCAAAGTGGCAAAAATCACTGAGAATACTCCCACTTAACTGGTTAAATGAGGATAGACGAGAACTTTGCTATTACCTTCGGACACGTTCTACATCAGGATTGGTCTGGAGCATCTTCTTTCTGTCCTCTGGATTTTTTTTGCCCATTGCAGTGTCTTCCCAGTTTGAAAAAGCCTGTATGATGAACAGAAATACATTAAATATAGGCCTAATATAGAGGAGCAATAATATAAAACCTTGCCTTTTAGAAAACAGGAGTACTGACAAAAAAAAAATGTCTTTAAAAGTCAAGCTCTACATTAAATAGGCTACATATATTTCTGCCTTCATTTTAACGGTCAAGTAAGATAATTTCAACATTATGCAGGATGAATCAGTCTTGAGTCACTTGACATTTCTTTGTTGTAATTTGTGTAAAACTGAAATTTCTAATCCAATTGCACCTTTCTGGTTATCCTGAAGTATCCAGTCAGAGGGGACATGAACATCATTTTGAGGACTACAATAGTGGCATATGTGGAGAAGGCCAGGAACACATCATTGTTCATCAGGTCAGCCATATTTTGCTAAATTTCCTACCAAGGACAAAGAACATTACAGAACAACAGCAGAGTATGGCAATAACAAGAGATCTTAACACATGCAAATAGCCTATTTTCAGGTAGAAAAAGATTCTCTTTTATTCACTGTAGCCTAATAATAGTTTCTACCATAAAATCTTGAACTTATAGTATGATATACTTATAGTCTTGTACAATAGTATGAACCAGGGAACTCTGAATTTCTGTAAGTGTTCTTTTGAACAGGTTCATAAAACAATTCACCAGTTCCTTTACGCCATCAAGTATTTACGTTTTGTTTTCCAACACACAGTTTACTGAGACCGATTTGTTCGTATGTTGATAAATGTCATACAGTCAAGTTTTGTTTAGTAGTATATGTTATTAAATTTGTTCATCAGATTCGGTACAATTAGTCGTTTTGTGAAACGGTTCAACCAATTCATTAGAAAGATCCGACTCAAAAGAACGATTCGTTCACAATGTGGACGTCGCAATTATTGAACCAAGCTGTAGCCTATGCTTGAGGAAATACCACCGTGTTATATCAAGATCATATTTTCATACCTTACCGAACCAAATCAATTCCAGCGCACTAGTTCAAAGTTATTTTAAAAACTATGCGCAGTTTACACTTAACCTATTTACACGGCAATTACACAAACTAACTAAATAAATAATATCCAATCTAATTCACTCCCCTCGCGTTTTAGACCAAATGAATACTTTACATAATTTATATATTTAAAGCTTGTTACGCCCTCTCCAGTCAAAATGGAGCAATATAACAACATAGGACAACGAGAAATGTTGCTCCGCTTACCTGGGTGACGATTCTTGCGAATGACAAGTGCTTTGAAATCTGAAATAGTCAAACTTAGTTATTGCGTAAGTTCACGCGTAGACAGCCTACTTGGACCAGAGCCAGCCCATTGCTCCATTCTAGCCAGACTGTTTTCTTTTCTTGTAGTAGGCCTAATGTAAAGTTTAACATGTTAATACTTTGGAGTCTTGTGGATCAATGATTAATCCTAGTTTATTTTGATCTACAGGAAGGTCTTCCAGCCAAATCAAACATAACTGCTGATTCCTTCTACAGTGCGTTACACTGCTGTTAAGTACAAGCTTGCATTTACTACTGACTTCCTAAGCCTGTTTGACACTTATGTAAAGGGGGGTGTTGGGGTTGTTGCAAAATATTTTGACTTTAACCCACAGTTTATCTTGAAAATCATCTCTGCTTTTTACCTTAGCAGTTATAGTTTGCTTCACTGTAACACTATAAGAATGTTTTATTCCCACGTAATCAAAACATACTTTTATGACCACATTTATACAGATTCACTTTATGGGAGCCTGTTTCAGCCACAGGATTAAAACATAAAATAAAATAATAACAAATGTAATAATAACAAAAATATTTTTTTTAAAAATTGTTTCTCTTCCTTCCACAGATGGATCTTAATACAATGTCTAAATAAAACAAGGTCTGTTTTATTTCAGTTAAAAATTTAACAGTGTTTTCAAGCTTTGAAGTTATGATTTGTATCATACATCTAACCTTAAGTACTAAAACACTTCTAGAAATTAAAGTGCTGGTATGATGCTAGCAACAGCGAGGTTATATGTTCTAACCCGGTCTCAAGAGAAGTTATAGGACATTGAGAAATATAAAAAATAAAAGTTGTATGACTGAAGTCACGATTTTGACAATGCAAATTATTACCAGTCTATATGAGAGTGGTTTTTGAAGTTGCTTGGGTTAAAAAGCCTGCTAGCTGAACAAATATCATTGTATGTTCTTCAACTTCTATATAAATATGCCTCTTTTTTAGCCTCAGATGTTTTCAGTGTTATGCTGAACGCCACATGGTGCATTGCCACTTAACTAATGGTATCTTGTAGCTATGTGTTTAAGATATCAGCTTCGTTATTCTATCCTTATTCTGTTGACTGCACACATAAGGCATCATGCCATGTAATTGTAGGCACTAAAAAGATCCAGTCATTCTCTGCTCCTGTCATCTTCCTCTGCAGAGTGTCTTCAAAGCGAGAAGTTAGTCTTGTCTCAAGCTGAGTGAAGAGCAAGACGTCTTCTCCCTCCTTACAATTACACCACTGTCACGCTAAACAGCTGCACGTCGTGTTGCCATTGTGCTCGTGTTTTTGTAAGGCATTGCAGGTGCGAGCAACATCCTTATCACTGCTGGAACATATTCTGGTTTTTACATATGCATGAGCTGCACGAGAAAGTGTGGCGCGGAGAACTAGTTGATAAAGAATGTGGACTGATGAGATATTGTCCTACTGACACGCTGCCATTTGCTGGCTTCTCCTAGTAATATGTTTTACCTTGTGTTTACCATGCCTGGGAGAAATGTGGGGCTGTGCAACTTTGCCAGAGGAGCACATGAGAGATGTCAATCAACGTGGGACAAGGGATTTAAAGATGTCGTGCCGCAGTCAGAGATTTAACAGTGCGGTCTGTGTCAGGTGTCAACAACTTCACCATCAGAATAGTAATGCTGCAAGACACATATCATTAATGTTTGATTTGCACCTCACCTGAAGAACGCTAACTGCTTTACCTTTAGACTTAGTAGTAGTTTCACATTTAATAAAAAAATTAAAATAAAATAGACGTTGAACACTGTACGGCTGCCTAGTGTAAAGAAGACTTCTTGGCTCTTCAACACTCGCATTTATGAATTTCAATTATATGAAGTATTTCTATCAAGTTGAACTGGGTCATCTTTAAGTGGTGTACATATTATGAATTCAGAATAAATACAGAGTATTTAATTAAAAACAACAATGTGTGAATGTTTGAAACTTTTACAATAGAGTTTGGTAAATGGCAAAGCAGCTTTCATTTGCTTTGGCATTAATTGAACACATTTTTTACATTGCAGAGTTAAGCATAGAACACATCTGTTCAAAGCTTTCGGTCAATAAGATCTTTTTAAAGAAATTACTTTTATTCAGCAAAGATGCATTAAATTCATCAAATGTGACAGTAAATAACATTTATAACATTATATTTATAAAAAGAAAAAAAAAATCCTGGAAAAACTAATGTATGATGGTTTCCACAAAAATATTAAACAGCCGTTTTCAAAATTTATCATCATGTGACACTAAAGATTGGAGCAATGGCTGCTGGAAGAATTAGCTCTTTTAAATTTTAATCATATTTCACAAAACTACTGTTTTACTGTATTTTTGTATCAAATAAATGCAGCCTTGGCGAAGATAAAAGATCATTTAAAAAAAAAACTGACTTTGGTAGTGTAAAAATAATTTAAAATGAAAATAAATCCATTTTAAACCATTTGATTAAATGTTACAGTCTTATTTATTTATTTACTTATAAAAGCAACAAAACATATCTTTTACAGATATTTATTCTTATTTGAATAAATATCACATTTTCAACGATTTTTTTGTTAACTGATTTTCATTTATAAATTATTTTATTTATTTGCCTTATGTAAATATCTATTTTAAACCATTTGATTAAATGTTAAATTTTTTAATGATTTATTTTATTTATTTATTTATTTTCCTATTTATATTTAATGTTGAAATACTTTTGCACATCCGAGTTAGGGTTAAGGTTAGGCTTTAACGCAGATATAACTCAAAACATCCCAACCAGCATCTGTTTGTCCAGCCTCTGGCAGATGAGGGAATGTTCAGGAAACCTATTTGAAAGTATTCATTGTTTTTGCTACTTTGCACGTTGCTCGTCTAATCACAGCCAGACTTAGTGTCTAACCATTCTGACTTTAGTCAGAACGTTTTATAACTTTCTTCCCTTAAAAAATAAAAAATAAAAATTAATCACAGCTTCGTGTTATTTAATGTCTTTACAAATGACAGTTTCTACTTACTGTTTAAGTGACATTTTGCAACAACTCTATTATAGCACATGACAATCTAATAATACATGTTATTGCGAGATCATGTGAGGGTGGCATGAGGCAAAATAGGGTAACTAGGTCTTTGGCTTTACAATCTTTTGTTGATTTGTATAATTCACTGTTTTAGAGCGAGACAGGGAAGGAGAGCGCTTGTACGAGAGAGAACTGAACACAAATAATGCAGTATGATTTCCCAAAAGGACCTGTTAATGGCCAACACATGAATTGATCTCTCACCGGTCTCAGCAGTAATTGGGATGCCGACTGTGGTGTCACTTTATTGATTTTTCACTGGTAGCCAACTTGCACCCGGGTTGTAGGACAACGATGACTAAATAACAGCCAGACCAATGATCTTAATGCTAGGAGCCAAGCACAGCTATTGATTTCATTACTGAATGCCTCCTAGGCTCCAAGCACATACATTTTTGTATCGACCCAAGGCGGCGTCTACATTTCTTCCAGCACTGTCATATGCACTGTGCCTGAACATTCAAAAGCAGAACGCTGAGTTCGTACAAATACTTGTTTCGGTGCATGTCTACACCATAAATTTCACATAATGCAATCAGCATGTGAAGGTGACCTGCTTTGACAGGGCTGACAGATTTATGTCGCCAAAACACGTCAACCTCTGTTTATTACATGGATCTCAGGAATACTTGGTTCTGATTTGCTAACTGTGGCATTAAGTAAAATATTTTTGCATAAAGAATACTAAACAGTATGTTTGACCACTGTCCATGTCAACGGTTCTACCAAAGTCCATTTCAAGGAAAGTCAGGTCACTCTGCAGCCATATTTGCAATTCCTCCAGGCAGCTATTTCAGGCATGAAAAACCAACTCCTACTTACTTGAATGGTGAAATACTGAAATTGTGTTTCTTATGCTAAAATAGTACTTAAAGCAAGCATTTTAGGTACTGCCAGTGCAGATGTTAGCACAAGGCATGTCCTAATGGCTAGAGAGTCGGACTCGTAACTTAAAATGGTTGCGGGTATGAGTCTCGTACCGGCCGGGATTGTAGGTGGGGAGAGTAAATGTACAGCGGTCACTCCCACCTTCAATACCATGACTGAGGTGCCCTTGAGCAAGACACTGAACCCCCAACCCATACCCAGAAGCAAAAAAAAAAAAACCCACCGCCCAATGTGTGTTCACGGTTCACGTTTTTTGAGCACTAGAGCACTTTGGATGGGACAAATGCAGAGCACTAATTCCGAGTATGGGTCACCATACTCAAAAACATGTCACGTCACAAAACTCACAAAAAACAAAACACATATACACACAACATTCACATATGCCATCCATTTATTTTTTGCCATTTATTTTTTAAGGCAAAATTGCTGATCATAAAACTATGAAAGCCCATTTCCATTACATAAGAAAGACAATCTTGGTAATATGAGTTAATAATGAGATAAAAAGTCAAAATTTTAGTATATGGTGGTCATAAAACTATGAAAGCCCATTTCCGTTAAATTAAAATCTTGGTAATATGAGTTAATAATGAGATAAAAGGTAAAAATTATAAGATACAAAGTCATTTATGAGATAAAAAGTCAAAATGGTTAGACACCAAGTTAATTAAGTTATGACACAAGTTGAGATAGAAACTGAGATAAAAAGTCAAAATTTCAACTTTTTTCATACTTATGACTTTTTATCTCATAATTGTGACTTTGGGGTATCTAATAATTTAGTCTTTTTATGTCATAATTACGATTTACTAAAGCATAATCTTTTTTCTTATATTGCAGTACTGGGCTTCCATATAAAACCTTAGACAGACAAGTAGAAGCATACTAATTTTTATTAAAGATATAAAGGGCAAAAATGGTAAGCCAAAAAATAAAACAAACAAATCAATCAAGCGACCCTTACCTTGACCATCCATTCAGGATGTACCCCGCCTGTGGTCCAAGATGCTGGGATACGATCCAGTGATTCCAGTCCCCCGCAACCCTGCAAAGAATAAAGCGGTATGGCAAATGGATGGATGAATGGACCTTGCTGAATGTTAGAGATCCCCTTTGTTCATCTGTACTAAAACCGCAAACATCTAGCACTGCCACCTAAGGTTACCAAACGGTAATATTACAACATGACAGCTTCTGTTTAAGAATCTTGTGCACTCCTGAAAGTTGTCCTACAGCTTCTGTAGGCATCTGTTAAGTTCTTTCAGTCTTTAATAATCTATCCATCAACAATGACCCTTAACTAGCAGAGCCATTAGGAAAAGAGGCCACTTGCTCTGCACTTAATTACGGCAAACACTGGTGCTCATTATCATAAAGAGCTTGTTTCCCCATCAGCTTCACCTAAACTCTGAGTTTAATGACAAAATGAATCAACCTGCACAATTGCTAATGATCAATTATGAAAATCAAACACGCAAATGCCAGTTAAGTGGAGACTCAAAAGTCACTTTCAGAAACATTACCATCACAAATCTACATATTTCATAAAGCACTGTATCTAAATATGTCTGATGCACTTGCAAAGCATGGTGCTTGCAACAGGTTGTAGGTTCGAATCCCAGGAAACACATGCTGATAAAGTATATCTGTAAATCACTTTAGATAAATGTTTCAGCCAAAAGCATACATTAATGGGATTTACTAAGAAGCAGAAACAATTCTATCTTTCGAAAGATCATATTGCTAGTGTTTATGATGGTTTTATATTCAGCTAAGCAGTGCATGTTAACTAATATTCAAATTTTCAAAACCGCAACTACAGGCAAAGTTTTGCAAAACTAAATATCTCAAAGTAAGTATTTCAGTCAATGAACTCTCTGTTAATCATCTCATATTTCCGACAATAGCTTGACACCTTTCCGTGGCATGGGCCTACGAGTGAGTTACGTCAGAGTAGTCATGGGCGGAAGGTCTCATATCGGATATGACTCCGGGGTACAAATTAAGATAATTACGTACTGTGAATTCCTCGATAAGTGGCCCTCCAAACGCAGACGATACCGTGTTCACGCTTACTTAATGCACATCTGAACAAAAGCGAGTGCTCCTGCTAGGCGTAAAGCTTGGGCCTCAATGCTCTGCAGGAGGGCTCGTCTCATTAGGATGCTTATTTTAACGAAGCGTCTCCACGCTGCAGATCACTGCGTGGCCCCATGGATCCGCTCTCCTCCTCACAAAGGGAAATAAATCTCTTTTCGGCAGGATAATTACCAAGATAATTTTATCCGTAATGATGCTTGTCAGTCAGGAGAACTGATGAAATTAGAGATGTTCTTGTGTAAGGAAAAAAAAAGAGAAAATCCCAGCAGATTTATCTGTCAAGAATGAAAAGAGATGAATAAAGAAACTAGCAAAAGAACTTTCTTGTCTTCAACCTTACCCATAATGGTGTTCGGATGAATCTTATACAAACATCAGGGTGTTCTTAAAGGAACGGTTCACCTAAATGTGAAAATTCTGTCATTAATTCATAGAATTATATAGAAATATAACTTCTTCCTGTAGCACAAACAGTACAGCATGGCGCAAGGTCATGGGTTTGAATCCCAAGGAAAAGAAAAACTGATAATATAAATGCAGTGATGCTTTAGATAAAAGCATCTGCCAAATGTTTGGATGTAAATGTTTATGTCCTCACCCTTATGTTGTTCCAAACCTATATGATTTGATTTATTTTTTTTTTCTCTGCGAAAGTAAAATTTTTGCAGCTCTTGCCACATAGTTGAAAGTGACCTTATCTCAACAAACCATTTTATAAAACCATTTTTTCTTTAAAAAAAAAAAAATCACTTCTTAACTAGACCCGGTCTAGCTTGCAGGAATACAGTTTGGTAAAATTACTTCTGTTGTGTTACATGCTTGGTTTATTTCTTCTGCTTTTATCCTACAGGTTTGGAAAAAATAATCTCCAAAATTAATAAGCATAAATATAAGACTTAAAATATAGCACATAAGTCAAACAGTTTTGTTGGAGCTTGAATATGGAAGTTATTTTTGCCACAGTGTGCAAAAAAGGCAATTGTGATTTTATATTTACTTTATATATTTATATTTCTTTTTCACAATGTGATTTTAAAACTTTCTTAAAATTACCTTTATTATTTATGAAAACAAGTACTTTTATACTTGGCAGATAAAATGTCAAAGAGCACAAAGTTTGTCAAACATCAAAACAGGAATGAAATAAGTGGAAACAAATGATAACAGCATTTTATTTTTCAATATTCTTCCTAAAGTCAGCTGAAGTATTGAATAATTTTAAGTAACAGAATGAATGACCGCTGTTGACTTTACATTAATGTTGGTGTTAGAGATAAAGCAGTCTCTTGGCTGGTACATAATAAACGCCTGCTTTCCATCAGTGGACATCATATATATCTTGACACTTAATTTGCTGTTCACACACACACACACACACACACACACACACACACACACACACACACATACACACCTGGCAGTAAACATGTAGACACATTCAACTTTATAGTTAAATGCTAGGAAAAGCTAGCACAGCCTTTTAACCATAATAAAAGCACTTGATCGCAACATAGAAAGCAAGAGAGCCAATACTTACTCTAGTGGCACTGCAACAGCACAGCTTTGATCTTAGATGTGAATTCTCTTAACTTGTCTGGGCTTTCAAAAAAGGGCTACTTAAATAATTTCAGAGATGCCGCTTCTCTCCGACATGGCAAAGGTAGAGCCCTCCTGTGGATTTAGAAAGATAAAAGGTGCTCAAACAGACATCACGACAGGTTTGTTATATTACTTAGCATAAGCACTGCCAAGCATCCCTTAAAGGAATAGACATCTTGTGTTTTTCCCTTTAAACAACAAAAAAATTAACAGTGAGGAATTGGGACCCTGCTCTTGTGTTGTATCACTCAACAAAGGCGCGTGAACAATCGCTTATTATGTCAAACTTTGACAATGACAGAATTGGAACAGGGCTTCTTCAGCGCTCCATCCCCCACTGGGAGCCCCCCCTACACACACAACTCCGGAAAGAAAGTTTACTTTCCTTGTCATATGAAATTACATTCGCATTTGCCAAGCATAGCAGTCCATTAGAATGGAAACCACGAGGTTTGTTGTGAAACACATGAAAGATCTTTAAGGTTGGTCATAATGTTGATTAGCTCATCTTACTTATAAAAACTGCTATGTATGCATTTAATTGTTCAGAGATTTGTTTAAATATTATGTATATTCCCTTACATAAGTTCAACAGCCCTAGGTGGAGTAACTATACTCATATTCAATACAACTGCTTCACAAATGAAAAAAGTTAAGAAGATCCATGGCAAAAGCAGAGTATTTCATGTTCTGGAATGAATCAGTGTTTTTTAACATATTGGTTGACTGAATGAGTCAATGACTCTCTCATAAATAGTCAAAAGTTATTTGTTTCATTTTGGAATGAATCAGTTTTTTTCTAATGAATTGGTTGAGTGAATAAGTCAATGACTCACTCATAAATAGATGATACATTTTGGAATAAATCAGTGTTTTCTAATGAATTGGTTGAGTGATCAAGTCAATGTCTCACTCATAAATACAGTTATTTGTTTCATTTTGGATTGAGTCAGTATTTTCTAATGAATTGGTTGAGTGAATAAGTCAATGAATCACTCATAAAAGACAGTCACCTGTTGTCACTTACTGGCATAACAATGGAATACAAAACTGTTATATGCGCCTACAGCATCTTTCTCAGGTTGGCAGACCACTTCACCAATAAATGGTATTTTTTTATATTTTCAATTAGCAAATCAACTCAAAGGCATCACTGATGGACAGCCACTTTTATAAAATAAAGTGAAAATTTCTATGAACTGCAAAAGTTGGCACCACTCTAAATATTTTGTAATGTTTTGCTTGTTGTTCGCACTAAACTTCACCTCTGTGGCAGCAATAAAACTTCAAATAACTTCAAACGAGGAAGCACAGACAGGATGAAGTCTGCTGTGGTAAAACGAATACACCTCAAACAGAGTCATTAGAAGGAAAGGGTTCACAAATTAAAGCCGTATAAGGTACTAAAGATCGATTGTGGGGGATTTCGGCTGGCATCACAGCGTGAGAACGGCAGCCGGATGTTTGCCGCGTTGTGAGGAGGGGTCTGGATCATACGCTAACCTCCATTTGGTGTGCTAGCTGGCGGCCTCAGTCATTGACAGGAAGGAGCGGGCCGCCAGGGCATTGATTGATTAATCAAAGCTAATGTTCTTTTGATCAGCGGGGGCTGCCCTATTAACCAGCGAAGGAAAGAGGGGGAGAAATGCTCCATCTTTTATTTACCCGCTCGCGAGGTCCCCCGATGGCTTCCATCGCTAACTTCAAAGGAGACTGTGACAATTCTGTCACAGTTTTGACTGATAGAAAAAAAAAAGTTTTATATATATTTTCCCTCGACAGTAGATTTTGTTTAATCGTTTCCAGCCTCGCTTGGTTTTAATATGTGTCGAGGATGAGAATACAAGTCTCATGTTTTCTTCATGAATGTTTCCTTTCTCGTCTAGTTGTCTAGTGGGTTGTCCTCTTTTTCGCACTGTGCCATTTTATGCCATGCACTGCCTGTCACAAGGACACCCAGGGAAACTTCATGCAACTTTTTGTTGTTTGCTATAATTTATCCCCTTGTTCCAGGTTGGAGTGCACATACTTTCAGTGTCAAGCATGTGTTGTGAGAGGCCTGAAATGACATTGTTTAACACTGTATATACAATCCTCCCCAAAGAAAAACACTATTATTCATTTGTGTGCAAATCTTGGATATTTACAAATAATTTAACACATTTTTTGTAAAAGAAAACGATTGATACTACATAGTAATACTACAGAGTTTTTAATATTAAATAAAAAAAATTATTATTATTATTATTATTTGTTGTTGATGTTTTATTTACATTTTAGTCTGCAATGGGACAGCAGTTTTGGAAACTAGAAATTTTCTTTGGAATCAGTTGGTTAATTGGAAAAGTTAGTGGGCGCAGGACACTATAGTTCATCTATGTAAGTGAGGATAGCAAAATAAAGTAAACTGTTACATATTATACACAAAAATTCTTCATACAGTGGACTACCAGTAAAATTGATACAAATTTGGAACCAAAAATTTATTTAGACACTTTGACCTTGCTTAAGTGTTTTATCTTTAATTGCTAATGTGACCTGTTTACATCATGGACTGAACAAAATTAAGCATTGCTTGGTAATTTGTTGACCTAAATTAGTATTATCTAATTGTGTACTTAAATTTAACAGCTGACAGCTATTCAAACTAATTTAATACATACCTTTCTATCAAAGTTATCTGCACTATCAAGATGAATTTGTTCTGACACAGTTTAACTCTGAGTTTTGTATTACTATTTTCTAAACTATAGCGAATAAACTAATGTGAGAAATGTTGAAGGTGTCTGAATAAATTTTAAGTTTTGTATACATATTACTAACCAACAATAATTACTGCCACTGCTACCAACATGAGGTATGAAGTTTCAAATAGGCTTTATTTTATAACCTTTTATGTTTAAAGTGCAATTTATTGTCCTTAATTGTTCTATTTATTTTTTATTAAGTGAGTGTTATTATTATTTGTTCTTGTCAAGGCACAAGGTACAGCTTTATATAATAAATAAGAATTTTTTGTTTTGTTTGTTAGCGCATAATTTTAATTAGTTACCGCAACATATTTTTGTTTGATATTTACAAAATTTTAGCTATTGATAATATACAAGATCATTTTTAAAATACCAAAAAATAAAAAGACATTATAAATACAATATATAAACACAAACAGAAAGTTAAATATGGATCCATTTTGGTATTATGAGCAAAAAAATCCCAAAATTGCAGTAATACCTGCATGCCATAAACACCCATTAACTATTTTCACAATATAGCATAGCCTCTTGTACCTCAATGGTTAATAAAACTTGTGCTACCAAGTACAACAACTTTAACTAAGATAAACTCAAAAGATCCTGCAAAAACATTCACCTCAAACTGAAGGGTATCTTTTTGGCTGCAGCACACGTTTGTAAACACAACAAGACAATCAACTGAATACCATCCCACCCCAAAAGGGACGTTTGCAGGCCCTGTGGTGTTTCATATCAGGTTCAAAGTTCCTAAAAGTACACTGGTTCCTTTCTTTACTTCCAGATGAAGAGAGAGACACACCTGAGTGTAGACTAAGGGAAGTATCCTTCTTCATTTTGTTTCATGTTGTTTGACTCAAAGTGACGAGCAGGTGGAAACCTGAAGGTCTTTTTGCCGGATCCTTGAGGTTCTTAAGCCTTTCGAAGGTCTCTGAGGGAAACGGTTATATCTCATATTTAATAATAAAAAAAAGTTAAGAAGCAGCTCTCTCCACACATATACAAACATACACAAGCAACTTAAAACACAAACGCCACTTACAAGTTGTGTGAAGTCGCCTTTGTCTTTCCTCTTCTGTTCTCTTTGGCTCCCCTCCCTTTCTCATTTCCTGCTCAACCCCTGCCCTTGAGTTTTTCCCAATGTCAGCGCACACTTCAAACACCAGCTGACAAGCTAAGAAGAGTCCGCTGAGAATCCCCATTCCAAACAATTATTCCGTCTCCTACACACCGGCAGATCTCTTCCCAGCATTACGGCTAATAAAAAGATTCCTTTGACATGTCACAACGCAGTGGACTTGCTGATAAATTTGCCCCTTGTCGGCAGGTTTATATATAGTAATGCTTGTATATGTTTAATATATAAGAACGAGCAGTGCTGATGCCGATTCCTAGAACCGAGAACGCCTGAAGAACATGTTTGGGTTGTGCAAACTCTCTCTCTCTGTATCTTCAACCTTTGGCAGGCTTCAGGCAGTGACTGTACCTGGGAAAGTTTTGTTAAACAAACAGCAGGCCTTCATCTTGTGAAAATAAATCATTTAATATAGATTAAAGCTGGGGTAAAACACCTCAGGAAACCTGTCTGCAGTCAGACTGCATGAACTCAGATCCATCGTGAGCGACGAGCTTCTCTAGATACAGATGCTCATGTGAAGAACCTTTCTACCCAAGCACACTCTTATAAATAAAGCCTCCAAGTGGATGAGGTTTTAAAAGGAACCATTTTGATTTCCCAAAGGCCCTTTCAGTAAACAGTTCTTAAAAGAAAGATTTTTTTTCTGAATGAAGAATATTTTAAAAGTCCACTGTATATTTTTCCACTATAAAGTACCTAATGTTCCATGGAAGGGTTCCATTGATGTTTAAGGTTCTTCATGGAACCATCAATGTCAATAAAGAACCATCTTTTTAGTCTTGTTTGATTTCACTTTGGGAAAAGTTTCCCTAAAAGCCTGGATGTATAAATTTAAAATTGGTCCAATCTAAGCACATTTCATGATGTGCAAACCTGAATTTTAAAACAGCATTTATAAAATTGCTCAAATGGCCTCAGAGGAGTCAATGATTACGCTCACTGATTAGAACCAAGACGATCAATAAAGATCACCGCCATGTTTTTGGAGTATCCATCAAATGTTGTAATCTGCGAATGCAGCTTGATCTTTCAGTGCCCCTCCCTGAAACTCATCTCCACTACCTAAACCTCCTCTACAGCCGTTTTTCATTTGTACGGAGCACAGACAAGTATTTCCATATTGATTGTGCTGCAAATGTGGCCTTTTGTTTGGTAAAACCCAAAACCAGTCTAAAATAAGACCTGTTAATGTACATCAGTTGCAGATGTTCAGTTTCTCACAAATGAAGAGGCTGAGGGTTTGAGTTTGGTCACTGCAAACACAATTATCAAAAAGTATTATGTTAAGGATTTTTTAAAAGGTCAGAGAAAACTAATATATATCAAATGGATTCAATTGGCTAAGACAACTTTTGGTACTCAATTAGGTGCCTAATTAGAAATGACAGACAGCTATTTTAATACATCTTAATACTGAAAATTATGTAAATTATTGCAGTTTCCAGCTGAAATGAACACAGTGGTGGTAAAACACCAACAATTTGTATCACTCGCAAATTATTGCGGCAGATTATTGATGAATAAAGTTCCATGTGCACTACTATATTATGACCTCAAAGCATCTACCATAGCACATGGTTCGTAATCGAATACAATTTAACATTGGCATAACATAAGTAGCTTCATATGCATGGATTTTCTGACATTGTAAACTTGCTCGGTAGCTCACCTGGTACAGCACTGCACTTGCGGCATTTCTTGCAAAACATCATTTTGTAGAAATGTCGTCTCAGGCACATTTTTTTCAGAGGAGCCTAAGGTTGTTCATTTAACAAGCTAACAGTGTAGCCCACTAGCTTAGCATAATGCTAACTGGTGAAGTTTTTGATTAGCTGAAAACGTTTTTTGGCCTGGGCAGGACCTTTCACAACATCAGTTCTGGATGCTAATGCTAACATAGATGGTATAGCAACAGCTTGTGAAACTAGCCAGCTAATAGCTAGTAATTGATCATGTGTCAGGAACAATATGGAGGATTTGCCTAAAAACTTTGAATAAAATTAAAACTAATCAACATCTTTTAGCTGTGATTGACTATAAACTGTCTATGTATATCACGTAATTAAAGCTTAAAAGAACATAGTTAAACAAACTTTTCCATCTTTTAGGTACAGTTCTCTATTGTCAGCCTACATAACCTTTTACTTGAATGAGAATTTATTGATATTGGGTAAATGCCAACAGTTTAACTCACCATTTCGTCAGCCACGTAGCTTTTTAATGGATTATAAATACTTGGCTGATCTGTCAATGACAAATAATTTATCCTCTGCATAGCTGAGAGAAATCAAAGCTAATTAACTTTTCCTCGTTAATTTCAGCAATGTTTGACAAGTGTGGCTGGAGCAAAGGCTCTTCGGAGAGTCAGACATCAGACCGCTGGTGCCAGGTGAGGCCCGAATGCAGGTTTGATCTCATATACATATATTCCTTCACTAGTTGGTCGCTAGGGAGCTCTGTGCCAAGGTCAACATTCAAAGACAACTGCGCACAGCGAGAGAAACTCCTGCACGAGCGGCGCTGTGCGAGCCATGGCTCTTTTGTTGTGTGCATCACAGCAGCATCAGAGGGTTCGGACTGACACTAGTGAAGTCCCCGGATAGCCACCATCGCTACCAGTTTCCGTCCCCTTCACAGGAAAACTAGTATACGTTCTAATTGCATCATTAATATCATTAGAGATTAAATGTCTTCTCCGCCTGGTTCACTTTTATTGGGTTGATGATTTGCAAAGTGCAAGTTTTGATGACCTTCAACCCAAAGTGAACAAAACAAATATTTTCTCCTGTGGTTGAATGGAATTTCTTGATGTGTGCTTGAAGGACAGCTTTTTTTCTTATGTGCAGGATTAATTTTCCCAAACTATTTTTCATTCTAGCTGTCCTTTTAACCTTTCTGGCAGATCTGCTGCTTTGAAGCAAATATTAAGTCAGAGACCACGATAATCAAAGATTTATAATCTAATTTAGATTTTTTTTAGCCAAAGAAAGAAAGAAAGAAAGGAAGAAAGAAAGAAAGAAAAAGAAAGGAGTACATATAGCTAAAATGAAAATAAAATTTAAATAGCTGTTCTTTTATACTTTCTGGCAGATATGCCAAATTGAATTAAATGTTTTCATTCTTATTTCATATAAAATATTGAAAATAATGACAAATTTTCTTGTAGATCAGATCAGATTACAACAAAACAAAACAGAAAAATAAAATAAGTTGAACACGTATAACTGATATGAAAATAAAATTAAATAATTTTATGTAATAAAATATAGTATAAAATAAGAATGTGTCCCATAAATTTTCTATTTGATCAGATCACAACAAAACAAAAGAAAGCAAAGCAAAACAAAACAAAAAAGCAAAAAAAAAAAAAACAAAAAAACAATTACAACTAAAAATAAACTAAAAACTAAATATATTAGATAAGCACATATAATTGATATAAAAATAAAATTAAATAAAATACAGTATACAATAAAAAAGTGTCCCAGATGGAGAGGATCTGGCTGTCAAAATGAAAATAAAATGTGAATCTTCAAAGCAGATTCTAAAGATAAAAGGAAATCATATTTATATAAAAAAAGAAAGATTTATTACAGAAGGAAAATAGCTATAGCTAGTCACTGACAGCTGTTTCAGCAAAAGAGTAGCTTACCACTAAACTAAATAAGATTATGACTAACATGTAGCTTGGAAAGTTAAGCTGTCAAAAGCAGGTTCGCCAACATTGTGCACACACCATACCGTATAAGTGGACAATATCAGTTTTGTCAAACTCCAAAATCCAGGATGTCAAAACAAGCATGTTAACATGCAATTGACACAAAACTGTCAGGCCTCACTGTCTATGTCAGCTTAACAAATGTTACCAATTATTCATAATCTCACCGCTTGCATTTCGAAGACAACTTCTGACATTCTGTCACAGATCTTTTAGAGTCGTTTTGCTCTCTTTTGTCTCAGTATGTTAAAATTCAGCAGCAGAGAGACGACTTGCCAATGATAAGCAAAGGCACACTATCTGAATGAAAGCAGCACAGTGCTGGATATTTCTGTTTAAGCATCCTTGAGCAACTCTCAGACAAATGAGAGAAACATAAGATGTGTGTATGCTATTAATCACACAGAATAACATGTTTCCATAGCAATTGATTATGAGCTAGGCTGGTGTTGCCGCTGGGTAATATGTGAAAAGCACACGCACAAACCTCCAACACGCAAAATCCCGGCCTGTGATGAATGTAGTTGACAGGTGACTCACGTGTCATTAAAAATGATTTTTTTAGCCTGGAAACACCACCCTGAGCACACCATTTTTCACAACTGCTTCAAGGAACAAAGAGAAAGAAAAAACATTTATGAATAAAACAGCAGAAAAGCAATCAATCTGAAGAAAGACATTTGTCAGCGAGTGAGTGAGTGGCGACCAGCTGACAGAGTCAGTCAGATTGTTTCAGGAACCGGGTTACTGCCACAATATACAAGAGCGTTTGCACCAGCCACCTCATCTATGCCACACATACTGGATTAAACATATATGACAGATCGACCCCATGTACGTTAGTTTATTACTAATAACCTGGACTTATAATGCTGCCAATCAGGGTCCAAATGTACTTTTTGCCTCAGCTGTCAATTGTCAGGAAAATAAGAGCCATTTTCAGTCCATAAATACATTTATAAATACGTATTTATAACCATTAATCATAATTGATAATCATCAATTATAATTTTACTATTATTACTATTAATAATAATAACAACTTTGCATAATGTAGGTTATTTACTGTGAGGAAAAATATTCCACATGTAGCCATGAAAACTGAAAGCAAAACAAAAAAAAAATGAGTTCAAATAACTGCAATGTAAACAAAACAGCAAAAAAACAAAAACAAAACAACATTCAAAACATAAAAGAGCTCATAACTGATAATAAAAAAAAAACCATAAACAAAACAGCTAAATAAAATAAAATAGAAGTTAGGAGCTCATACATTGTAACATAACTATATAAATAAATATATATATATAATATATTTTATATATATATATATATATAAAATTTTATATATTAATTTGTTTAGTCCTCAAATTATAATTTTGGTTGCTATTCCAAGTGTCAGGAGTCTTTGATTTACATCGATCGCATTGAAGGTCAAATTACTGTTCTTACAAATCTTAGAAACATGCATTATGTCAGAGTTACCAGTCAACTAGAAAGCAAGTTTTATTTACTTGGCAAAGCCAATTTTCACTTACATTTAGCACTTGGTGAGTGTTAATTTTGGACCCCGTTGGGAATGCTGTTGTGATCCACGAGTTTTACCATTACAAGATTTCTATGGGATTTTAAGAATTGTATCAGATTGTATGTCAAATGTAATGAAACACTTCAAATGCAAAACAGCGCCTTCAACAGTAGACCTACATATTCTAATGAATAATTCACATGTAATTCAGTCATTCCCTTTGGCATTTCAGCTGTTTCCTGGGTTCATTTACATTTCATTCACTGCATGACCTCATAATCAAATTAGACTGCTAGAACAAATGGATGTGTTCATAAAGATTTGAAAGAAAGAAAGAAAATGTGATTTATGGCAGAAACTGATAAAACTAGGGCTGGGCAATATATTGTAAATTCGCAGTACATTCACTATATTTTTCTGCCAATACAAAGGACACAAAGCAAAAATAGTGTTAAGTTGATATTTTTGAATTACAGTTATGAATCAGTTCAACTCGTTTAATCGTCATAATAATGTTTCCATTTGCCATTTTTATATATTCAAATGTTTTTGTAAACAAAGTTTATAAATATTTGTTTAAATGATTTATTTCTGTTCACAGAGTGAAAAAAAATACTAGACTTTAACTATATTTTATTCGCCTTAAATATCCAGATATAGCTTTAAATTTTAGAATTAGACTTTTTGACACTACAGTATATCATCTAGCTCTAGACATAACTTACTGGCACTTGAATGCTGTATAATATACAATAGTGTATTTCTTCACATGTATTATTTAGTCAGATTTGTTTATTTTGGCTTAGAATGTGTGATTAAAGAGCTGCTTTGTGTTGGACAAGCAGAGAAGACGAAGATTAATAAAATACACGTATTATATCTGCCAGCTATATGAGCTTGTATGAAACACAAAGCACAACATCACCAAATAAAATAACTAAATTATAAAATAAACGACAGTGTTATCGATTGAGTAAAAGAGAGGAGAGAACGTGATTGAGTAAAAGAGAGGCGAGAACTAGAAGAAAGCAAAGAAGAGGAAGTGTTTGTCTGTGGAGGGGAGAATCAATCTGAAGGCTAACTCAATCCCTCAGTGTTATCTGGCTTGGTGGCGCGGGCCACAGGTCCAGATTGCAGATGATCTACATGCCTTTATGTAAGTGAAGCTAATCTGTCATGGCCTGAGGGAGGTGGGGAGAGCCAGGCGGAGCGCTGGGGCTCCATCACTCTTACTCAGTCCTGCCAGTGAGGCCTCATAAACTACAAGAGTCACTGCTAATGAAACACAGGCACAACACACAGCTGCCAATCAACTTGTGAGATAGATAGAGATAGAGAGATAGATAGAAAGAGAGAGAGAGAGAGAGAGAGAGACAGACAGACAGAGAGACAGACAGACAGACAGATAGATAGATAGATTTTATCGCTTCTCTGTGAATACAAATCTATTTGTGCTCTAGTTTTCTGACTGAATTTACATAAGTTTCCTTCTCGGTCCACTCGCACCTCTCGGCTCATTCCCCATTCCACAATTAATTCAGTCATTTATCCTCCATCCCAGTCAAGGGCAAGGCCCGAGATCTCTTAATTAAAGAAGAAAGAGGGAGAAGAAAAAGAAAGTTCTCTGTCTTCAAACGAAGCTCTAACTGGCACGCAGCTTTATCTGATCATTTAAACTCTCTTAACCCCTCTTAATTAATCCCAAACACACACTTCTGACATCCGGCGCTTGATTAATGAAATTAGCTCAGCGGAAGTCAAATAACATCAGCCTCGGACAGTGATAGCGTAACCCCAGGTGCAGCTTACGAGATCTGTACACTTGTCTGAGGAACAACTGCTGGGAATCGTAGATATGAGAAAGTGATAAGAGGCCTTTGCACTGATGTAAAGTGAGCACTTTTACTTCTGATGGTTCAGGTTGCACCATGTCATCCAGAAATCCAGAAATGTTCTTGGGTTTGAATTATTATACAAGATAACTTGAATTAGACATTCACATCTCAAGTTTTTACATTAGAATAAAATATAGTCTTAGTTTATGATAGATACTGGACTTCATTTAAAGGGAGAGTTCACACAAAAATACAAATTCTGTCATCATTTACTCACCCTTCTACTTGTTCCAAACCTGTATGAGTTACTTTCTTCCATTGAAAAAAAGATATTCTGAAGAATGCTGGTAGCCAGTTGATGGTACCCAATGACTTCCATAGTATTTTTAGTCCACACAACGGATGTCAATGGCTACCATCAACTGTTTGGTTACCAACAGTCTTCAAAAAATCTTATTTTGTGTTCAAAAAAAGAAAGAAAAATTTTACAGGTTTGGAATAACTGAATAAATGACAGAATTTTCATTTTTGGGTGACTTTTCATGACTTTTCTTTATAATTGAACTCATAAACGGGTATGACGTCTTTCCATTACATCACTGGCTGATCTGAACAGTTTTCATTGGCTCAAATCTCCCCTGATTTTGCACAGATTCAGGCCATAGGAAGTTCATGATATGCAGGATAGCGTCCAGTCACGTAATGGTAAATCTGTAATAATAAAAAGACAGATTAAAAATTAATTCAGCTTCGGCAAATCTACCTAAGATGATAAAAGCTTTTTCAAACGCAGCTACATTTATTCTAATACATAAATAAAAGGACTAATCTATATCCTATTCACCACAGCAGACCAGGGTCACGACTCTGCACTCCCTGAATAGTGTCTGTTTCCATCCATAATGGGTTGTAATTATCAGTTTATCACACCTGAAGCCAGAATATGTGTTGGTTTAATTACCTGCCGTTCGATGTCAGCTAACAGGCTACTCGCTCCCAGTCGGAAAAGGTGAGGACTGAGCCACTCGTCTCCAAGCTCTTCCTTCATCAGGGTCAGCCACACCAGGGACTCCTGTGCCGTACGGATGCCTCCCGCGGGCTTGAAACCCACCTGAGGAACAACAAATGCATCAGTCAACAGGCTGGATGATTTAGGTAAAAGAAGGTGATTTGGAGGTTCAGTGGGTCATTTACCTTATAGCCTGTCCTTAAGTAGTAGTCACGGATGGCCCGCACCATTACTATGGCAACGGGGTAAGTGGCATTGACAGACTCCTTGCCAGTTGAAGTTTTATAAAAACACATACCATAGTTTACAAAAAACACAAGACAAAAAAAACCCTTACTACTACCATCAAGAATTCTCCACCACTTTGATGATTTTTTAGGCAAAAGCCAATGTAGACAATTATTTTAATTTCTAAACTGACATTGATGCATATATCTATGAAATCATACAATGGTCAACATGTCTTAATATCAGATAATTTGACCATTTATGAATCCGTCACAATAGGGTTAGTATCATGTGATGGCTCTCCGAAAAAAAAAACAATATTAACCTCGAAATATGTTATATGACCTCAAAAAATACCTTTAAAAACCTTTTTTGAACATAATCATTAAGAAATATATTCAAGTTCAAGTATTCAAATACTGTATGAATTATCTAAGCAAATTAAAATTAAGTAATTCAAATCTTGAGAAGAAAAAACATTATAGATAATTAAAAAAATGTTTTTGTTTTTTTTTTTGAGGTCATATATCACATTTTGAAATAAATAGCACTGTATTTTGCAAGGTGCAGCATGTGGCATTAAGCAACTAACATACTGTGAATAATTTTGCCCCTTAAGATTATTTTTAAAAACCTTTTTGAACAAAATCATTAAGATGTATACAATCACATATATTCAAGTTGTAAAGAAAATAAGCTATACATTTTTACTTGAGGATTACACCACATGATATTTTCATCAAGCTGAAAATTTTCTTGAAAATTATATTAAGATCTTCAAAACTGACACGAGTGCAAAGAGAGTGAAAGATTTCAATGAAAACAACATGTTTTTAATTGTCAGAATGCATCTGCATGTTCCAGGCCACAACGGTCAGTCATTCTAATTGTAACTTTGTTAACAACCCCAAAAACTTCCATCTGACACTTGTTTTGTTCAGACTGACAGGTCAAAGTTCACATTTCAACGAGCTCTGAAAATAGAAGTCCTGCACATTTTTAGCACCTCCATTCAAGCACTTCGGAGAGGCGTCAGATTTTTGCACCCCGACAGGACATTAGTCGCGAGGGCAGAGGAGGCTAGACAAGAACATATGGACCCGTCGGCAGGGCGCAGAGGGTGTGCGTTCGTTCATCAATAAGAGCTTTCATTTCTCCCTTCCTCTCCTTCATAGCCAATTACGGTTTATCAGCGTTCCGATAAAAATAGAAGATAAAATGACGCTTCTAATGGATGAACCACAAACTGTGGACCAGCTCTAACCCCCAGCACCCGAGTCCCGCCTGCCCTTCCTCATGTCTAATGACTGTTCATTACCGTACAGAACAAGATGAACATTTTCCAGTTCATTAAAGATACGTTCTATGTGTTTTTCCACTCTTTTTTCCACCCCTTCCCCTTTCCTCCGACACTCTTTCACTCTATTGCTCACCCTCTCCCTCAAACTGACATAATCCTTGAGATTCGTTCTGGGGAGTCTTAATTACATGATAATGGATAACGGTTATTAAACGCGGGAGACAGTAATGAAGCTCTATTCATTTGCGGCGGAGCGGGGGGACACTGCCGGAGAGCGTGGGAGTAAAATAGCTCCGGCGTCGCAGATTAATAGGTGAAATTATCATTCAATTTCAGAAACCTCATATGCAATTCATAGGAACAAGGGGAGATTAAGGAATGAGCGCGGCGACAAAAGCAATGCATTTTAATAACGATCCCTATCAGAGCCGCTGACAATTGGGTACAGTAATCGGCTTAATGTGCAATGGCTATTTAAGCATACAGTTGCTGGCCTGCTCTGTGTGTGTGTGTGTGTGTTTGGACATCTGGATGCAGAGTGCAGAAAGAATGAGCAATGGCGCCACGCTGTGGGCAAAAGATCAAACTTGCTAAGGCAAGCATCGCTGTTAGTTTTGATCATACCAGGAGGTCAGATTTAACAGGTTAGCTTGTGCAGTTAGTCCCTGCTGGTGAATGCTGTTACTGCACAGGCACTCAAACAGTATTTGTGCATTTTTCTGACAAAAGGGAAGGGTGAAAAAAAGGGAAATTAATTCATGCCCTCTGACATTCACGTATATTTTGCAATAAGGAATATTAATAGCACTGAAGCAAAGCAAGCTCGCAGGGCAATGATGCAAAATACTCATGGTACAAGACCGTGAAAGAGACATGACACAGATGTATATTTGATCCCTTTTTCACATCAATGTCCTGTTAAGAAATAAACAGTTTGAAAACCTTCTTTGATAATGACTTTAAAAGGATCATGTAAAATAATCTAGACTTTTTTAAATGATTTTTAAGTTCAAGGCTGCACAACTGCAAGCAGTTTCCTACAGAAAACTAATTTCTGCGATTTAAAACTAAATTACACTTCTAATATCTATGCTTAATGTTCTCACCTGCCATCATGGACACCAGACTGGCCTTGTAGACGTTTGTGAAGGTTCCCAGCTCTCCCACTGCCAGGATGGTCTTCATATGGGCGTCTCCACAAGCCTCTCTGAACTGCCGGATCTCATCGTAGAGAGCTGAGGAGACAAAAATGAACTCTCAACCAATATCACACTAGAACTAAGGAAAACCATGCTGATGGTTATGGCCAATGTCAGCTGCTAAGTCTGATAGAAACCAGCGTAAACCAAGAGCAACAGGCTTGTTTATTAAATTGATAGCCTGAATGCACTGTAAGTCGCTTTGGACATTAATTTAATTGTAATTTAATTTGTTTAAGAGGGAGTTCCTTTAGTGCTCTGCTTACACACACCTGTCCACTGCCCAGTGAGTGCCAAAGTCCGGTTTATGACAATATCGATCTCTGTAGCACCATCCTCCACGGCCATCTGTACTTCCTCAAGACGGGTCTTCAATGGCGTTTGTCCAGCAGGGAAACCAGTGGCCACTGAAGCAAAGAGAAGGAGAAAAAGAGACCGTGAGGTGAGACAATGCAGTTGCACCCTCTCTGGGAAGATGTTTGAAGAAGAAATGAAACGTGTTTTAAGATAAGCAGTTTCAAACGTCTTACCAGATGCAACAGGAAGACTAGAGTTGGCTGCTTTAAGAGACTTCACAGCATCAGCCACCCGTGAAGGGTACACACAGACTGCTGCAGTCGTGATTCCTGAAATCATGCAGGCACACACACACACACACACAGTATTCAAATCAGCGAACATTTTAATTAATTTAATGCAAAGACACGATTGTAAAAAAACAAATACAGCATGAACATATAAAGAAAAATACTTAAAAGTCCTGTTAATGTCTACCGTTTATTATGTTGCATACTACTGTTTTATTTAGCAAACTGTACAATTTAAGTTTAACTGTAAGTCACTGATGTCTTCAGCAAATCAACTTCTGTGAAAAGAGCTTTGTCTCCCTCTAGTGGGCAGATCTACAGTGACACGCTTATTTTATTGATTCTGACAACCATACAGTATCAAATATAATCTATATTATATAAGATATAACAGTAATAAAATAAAATAGTATAACAAATAAAAATTGCTCTAGAATTATTTACATGCATATTAATATAACTTTTTTTAACAATGTTGAAAACAGCTGTGCTGCTTTTTTTTGTGGAAACGAATTATTTTTCAACATTTAATTGAAATTTAAATCGTTTTAAGTGTATTGTTTTATTAATTTCTTTCAAAAATATATATATAAAAGTTATGTTTACAGCCTTAATCTGAAACATCTAATGTCATTAGAACATTTTGCTACAATAGTGAGTCTATTTAAACTGGTTTTATTTATAATTAGGCTGACCTATGTAGTTCTAGTAAATTTGCATGGGGATCTAAATATCTAAATTAACTGATCCATTATTATGATCTAAAATGCTACTAACAGTAACTTGTTTAATAGGTTTTTAGTTATGTTTAAGGGAAAAAAACAGTTTTGCATTATAGCAAACTGTGATCTTAGTAACAGAAGATAACAGAGAGACGTGGAGTCAGTTATTCAAGTGCACCAAGAGGGATGATGTGACGTGAAACAATCCTCCAGACAGATGCTCATTGTGACAGACCTTTGTCGTGCATGTCCATGCTCTTCAGCAGATCATGACGGATCGGCTGTGTGGCCTTCATACAGAGTCGATGGACATTGGAAGGTGTATCATCACCAGCAAGCGTCGTCAGATCAATGCAAGTGACAGCCTTCAGCAGCCAGGCAGCCTACAATAACAATGCAGGTCAATAAAGATGTATCTGAGCTCACATAAAGCAAGAAATACAGTAAACTGTTTACCTGCCACTGTTTTTTGGCCACTTTGCGTCCCTGGATCTGCTGAGCTCGTTTAAGAACAGCCTGAGTGTTGACTCTGACTTTCGAAACCCATTCAAGATCTAAAATAAAGCAAGAATGAATAATAAAAGAGGTTTTAAAGTCAGTTTTTTCTTGATGTTTCCCTCTTCTCAATGTGAGTCATGAGACACACAAGTCATGTGAGATTCATTAAGTGCATTTCAGCTGTAAATGGTTTGAAATCAACAGTATATATGGAAGAAAGAACGAAATCCAGAATAAGACTTAAAATTTATTAAAAAGACCAGCAGAAGGTTTATTTGGGAGTTCATAACTGGTCAGATGGAGTTAAAAATTAACTACACATAACACTAAGAATATACTTTGCACTTTGCATGTTCAATGTTAGACGTATAGACTAAATTACACCACTTACACACAAAAAACTTTATTTTTATGCGCTGTTTAATCTAATGCGCACACTATCACGTGGAAAAAGTAACGGTATGTAAAAGCTTTGATTCGTTAGGAGAAATGATAAAACGATAGGATTTTAAAAAAACAAACAAAAAAACAGCTCACCAAGATCCATTCCTGGATTTCTAGCAGACATGATGAAAAATAAATTACTGAATGAAATGAACTGAAAATAATAGAGTTAATTTGGCAAGTAGTATCCCCGCACACTGACAGCTTTAACGTTACGACGCGTCTTCCGGGATTGCTCGTCACTGATACGTCACCGTGGACTCTTTCAGCCAATCATTTCACAACTACGCAAGGCGAAGAATGATGACGTTTTATTTATTTATTTATTTGCTAGTGAAGGCTCCAAAATCACACTAGAGCAGAGCAGTGGCATTTCTTTTTGAAGAGAAATAATATATGTATCTACTTATTTTAAACAAGAGAAATAAGAGTCATTAATCAAGAGTCAATGTATCTGACACTGACATTCTGTTTCCTGTATGCGAAAATATGTATAATTAAAACAAGTATACTAAAAATATTTTAATCAGTATAACATAAAATACACTCAGTGTAAAATATTTCCATGAATTACCCAATGCTGCTTGAAATTAACTTAATGTTTAATTTATACAAAATATATTAAAAGAAGTGAAGTTTAAAGGACAAGATGCGAAACATGAAATGAGTGTTTCATATACATAAATCAAGCATGCATTAAAATTTGAATAAACAAACAAACAAACAAAAAATGCTACTGTTCAGTGTTTTATTGTTTAGACAACTGTCATACTGAGCTTTTAAAATAAACCTGTCACATGCTTCAGGCTTTAATTAAAAAGTGAAATTACGTCAACAATAGCAATACAATGACCAATCAAACCTTAATGAGATTTTAAAGTGCATCCTAACAGTTCTGGCCCTAATAGATAGAAACTCTGATTTACATTATATAAACATGTTTGTACCTTAACAAGTTTACTAGTGAGATATGAGATAAATATATAAAAGTATTTTAAAATGACATAGTAATAAACAAGGACAAGTTATGACTTCAATTACAAATCCGATCTACATACGATAACATTTTCTTGTATATGTATGGTAAAATGGCATTTTATCATTCTTTTACACAATTGTTATTTACATATGATTTAAGAATAATGCTTTAATAAGGATGTCTGACAGCAAATGGAACTCATTTCTTCCACAGAGCCACAATACATAACAGGTTACAGTTAACTCGTGCTCATCCAAAATCTCTGAAAACCACCCCAAAAAAAAACGCATTAATTATGTTCTTTCCAGCTTCGGCATGTCTGGTCTTGGCACTGACCACGCTAAGGCTGTTCCCTGTGAGAACATGAATTGTCTGGGAAGAGCTGCCTGCTGGATTTGGGGCTGGGACTGGTAATGGACAGAAGCTTCAGCCTTGAGCTGCCCAGCGGAGACTCTTCTGAAGTGGTTTGCTGGAGAGGAGATGACAGAATGTTATGCACATTCAGCCAAAACCTTTTAGTATAGGACTTACATTTCCAATAATATCACATGGACATTGTATATTATACATTTTGAAAATAGTTTGCAATGAATTTCATGATCCTAAACATAAACATCTGACACATCATCCCATTAAAATGATTATTTCTGCATATTGAATTGAGTGTTTAATGTTACATGGACAACTGTTTGAACGTTTTATTTCATTGCTTTGCTGCATCTTAGATAATTTATTTGTGTAAATTCATATTTCTTCATCATTGCACAATTATAATGTCAATGTGCATGTGGCAAGTAAAGTTTATTGAGATCTTCATCTATCAAACATTTAGCAATTTTAATTTTTTTTAATCACAGTTACATAATGACACATTTTTTGTCGATCATTTCCAGATGTTCTAGTGCATCCATTACCTTTGGTTGCTTAGTTGGTGTACAGCAGCTGTCCACAGGGATGATCCGTTTAGAGCCCCTACTGCATTCATTCGAGGGAGAGCTGACCTCTTCTAACAATGGTGCGTTTTCAACATGATTGGATAATTCGGATGCATTTTTATCCTGCATTTTGCTTGGCTCATCGCAACTGTCCATAGGCGACCAAGAGTAGGTTTGAGTGAATGCTACATCATCTTGTAAAGAGACATCTGATGTTTGATGGCTTCGTTCATTTTCGTCCTCATAGAGGTGGCGCACACATGAAGGTCTGGAGAGCTTAGAGTGGTGGCGACTAGGGGTCTGCGAGGCCACTGGTGTGGACTGTAAAGGGCCGAAACCATGGTTCACAGGAGTTTCTACTTGATTTTGACTGCGGGCAGACTGAGTCAAAGAGTCTTCAGGATCTTGTTGGGAAACTACGTTCATGACAAAGCGGCACAATCGTGTGTTACGAAGGATGATCCATCTCTTGATGGCTCCTTCTAGATCACTCTCTCTACCCACCACATACACACGCTTCTGACCGCGTGTTACTGCAGTGTATACATGCTGCCAGTTTTGAGCAACACTGTCTCCAAGAACATACACAATAGTTTCCGCCTCTGAGCCCTAAAGTGAGAAAACAAAAAGCTGCATGAAGCTGAAACAAATGCGGATGTCAGGTGTGAATGGGGCCATAAATGAAGACAAAGGATCAGTACCTGAAAGGTGTGAATGGTTCTTGCCCAAGCATGACGCAGTTTACACACTCTCTGTAGCTCCCTGTAGCTACAAGTCACCACGCATCCATTGTCATCATCTAGTGTCAGGTAGCGTGTCATTTTACGTCCTTTTTCCTCATCCTCCTTAGTCACATCCTGTGATTGATGTAGAATAACAATGGCAACTTAAATTAATCAATAGTTACTCAAAACCAAGCATTTAGAATTTAAAAACATGAAAATAATTTCTATTTCTCAAGCCATTATTTGGGGATTATTAAATGAAAACATATATAAATTGCTAAATAAATTATCAGTACATCTTTAATGAAGAAAATTTCCCCATTGCACAGTCGCTCTTTCTTCTCTTTCTTCTCTTTCGCCTGTTCATTTTGAGTCTGATTTCCGGCATTATCATGGGAAGATTGAGCGCTATCTTGTTCAGCTCTGGGAGTATCACAGGAAGTCACTTCTTCTTTCTTCTTCTCATGGTCTGTGACATAGCCATTCTTAGTGCAGCAAACTTTATCATTTGGTTGAAAGTTCAATTTGTTTTTGGAAGTCCTAAAAGGAATGAAACTAAATATTAACACCAAAATATTTCCAAAAAATGTAACCTATAAAGCTGTGAAAAAAATGTAAAATGTTTATATTAACAAAAAAGAAAGTGTCCTACTTATTTAGCTGTAAGAAAACTAACTTCTTCTATTCACACACCTTGTAATATGCTGAGAATAATGTTTGCAACAAAGCTCATTGATCAACTCGCAGTCCTTCCTGTGAACAATACGAACAGCAATTTTAGCCTCAAGATCAACATTTGCTGAAAAAGACTGTCTTCTCAGCATAGTGTGACAAAGCATAATCTGTCTTACCTCCTGAAAGCCACAAACTGTGACAATTTATGATCCTCCAGTCCAGGACCTTCCTGAAGTAAGAATGTAATGGCATCCTGGAGGTCTATGCAGCAAAATATTATTAAATAAACTTCAAATACAGACTTTTTGCCCATTATAGTGAATTCGTAAAATTTCACAGCATCCAATAATGTTAGGCAAGAGCTTTTGTTATTGGTCAGTGTTAGATATTCTACTGTTTTGGCATTTCAACAATGTATTCACATTCTAATTGCGATAAAGTTGCACAGAGGTGCTTGTGGGGAGTGAAATGTATTGAAGATGGCTGTGTAGCTTCTGGATTGATCGACTGATTGATCTCAACCCAAGGTGTTGAATGTGTCACAGATGACAGGAAGTGTATTTTCAGGAACTATCCATTGAAAACCTGCAATATGCTAGACATACAGGAACCAAAATGTGATCTAAGTGCGTTTCTTTTGTTATTCTGATTGTATGGTCCGTCAGGTTCACACCTTTGCTGCATGAGCAATTGATGTGCTTCTGAGGCACAGTCACAGTGTAAATACCACACATCAATGTGGTAGTTCCAGTTTATAATAACGAAGTGTTATAAAAAGAATGAATGCACTGAAAAACATCCCATTTCATAACTGCTCACTTACCAAATCTATCATTTTCACCACAGATTTGGACAAAAATGAACCTTTTGTCAGATGGCACTTTGGAGGGTCTCATCATGTTTACAGTGGCATCAAACTCCAGAGGACTGTAATATTTTTTTTTACCCATCTCTGAGATGCTGAAAGTTTGTGGAAATAACAACAGTATAATTAATGAACTAATAAAGATTTGAGTCCATATTACATAAACACACATACACATACACACACAAGGAACTAAAATGAAAAAGTTTGTATAAATTTATATAACCCCATAAAACATTTAAGAATACAAACTATCTGCTCACAGTCCAGCGTTTTTGACGATGAGCTCAGACTCGGAACGATGGTTGGTCTGCATCTCAATGGCCCACCGGACCTTCCTGAGACCTGTAAACAGATCATACAGTGTGTTTCCAGGCTCAATGCTGGGCAACTGTCTCACATCTCCTGCAGAAACAAATAAATGTTTTTGTTTGTTTAATAGTAATACAAGAAGATTCTTAAGCTGTAGAATAATGTTGCCAATAAAATGCATTGCAAATAAACCCTAAATAAAAAAATATATATTATGCATGCAATATGCCTTTACCCAAAAGGATGAACTTCTGGAGTTCTGCGTGTTTGGTGAGCATGCTGAGAATAGAGTGAAGGATCTGAACAGACACCAAGCTCCCCTCGTCGACCACCAGCACCCGCACCTTCGAGAACTTCCATGCCTCAGGATTTCCACTTGCATCTTTTTTTGTGTTCATGAAACTCCATAAAACCTAAAAGAAAGGGGATTTTTTTATGTAATATATGTAACTAACACAAGGTATTTATCGCAACTGAAACACATTAAAACAGCAAAAGTGCATTTACCATTGACAAACCTTGTACAAGTGTGATGTATGAAATGTTTTCTAAAGTGATGTTGTTTAAGTAAATGTAAATGTTGTTTAGATCATGTAATGTCATGAAATATTATGTAGTGTAAGTAACGTTATGTACTGTATATGTAACATTATGTTATGAAATGCAATGTTCCATTGTAAAAACAAATGTAATACAATAATTAACATTAAGTTCTGAAATTTTACGTAATGTTTATGGCATATAATGCTGTGAAATACTATGTAATGTAAAGTTGTTATGTTTAAGTTAATAAAGTTATATTATTATTATTATATTATGACATTTTATCTAATTAATGTAATGTATTAAGTTTAAGACATGTAACATTGTTAAAATGTTATGCAGCTGTGAAATACAAAGTTGTATGTAAAGTTATGACATGTTATATGTAAATATATGTTAATTTGTGTGTATATTGTTATGTAGTGTACAATTATCTGTAACACTGTTATTAAATGTTGATGCAGAACATATTAAGTCATGTAAAGTTTTTATTAAATTGTATCTAGTTTTTCTTTATGTTTGTATGTAATTTTTAAGTCATGTAAGGTTATATTAGGAAATTCTATGTAATGTAAAGTTATGTTAGGTTAAGCAGACTATACCTGGTGCATAGTATAAGCAGTGAAACCGGTTCTCTTGGTAAGAAGTGAAGCAGCTCTTCCTGTAGGAGCAGTGAGGAGAACCTCTACAGGCTTTTCATCACTGTCACTACTTTCATTATCTTTTTTCTCCTTGTGAACTTCTGACAGCAGCCCATTACTAGACCCCTGAGAGTCATTCTGAAAGTCCTCACAGGCCTTCAGCACCTCTTCTCTGTCACTTGTCTGTTGCTCCATTGCCGCCTTAAACACTAGGCTGACCACTGTGGTCTTCCCACAACCCCCTTTCCCACTGATCACAGTCACCGGGTTGGCGCACATCATTTCTGCTGCTCGCACTTGATCGGGGTCTAACTCTATAGTTGAGGGATCAATGTCGAAGTAAGTGGAGTCATCTGAGGAGTCCGAGTCTGAAGTTACACTTTCCTCTTTAATGGTGAGATTTGTAATTTCATAGGACTGAGGGAAATCACATGTTGTCATTTCTCCATTGTGGTGGACCACGCTTGAAGTACCAGGCTGGGGGAAAGCCAGATCCATCTGCTCAACCTTAACCTCCTGAACAATGCCATTTTTTGCTTCTGAGACTGACGTTTTTGCGTCATCTTTAGATTTCATAGAACGAGCCATACTGTGGTTTTCACGGGCTTTCGCCCTTAATCTATCCAGTTGAGCTTCGCGAAGAACTTCTCTCACATTCAAGTGGATCTTCCAGGGGTCTCCCTCAACCAGGCCTCTCAAGCATTCGGCAATGCCTTTCTCGTAGCCGAAGAGGTTCCGAAGTGCCACCCTGTCACCTTCTCTTTTAAGCACCCCCTGCTCCACAAGAAAACTTAAAGCTTCCCAGGCGCCTTGATGTCCCGTCTCATTTGATATCTTGTTCTCCAGCAGCTCCCGGTCAGCATATGTGCTACCAGTGGCTCTGCAGTGTCTTTTCAGTTCTGTATACAACAGCAAGGCATTACGTTGCAGCACCGGGATACTCCAAAATAAATGACAGAGCTTAAAGGCCTCCATTTGTGCTTCACACCGGACCAGATGTAATTCTTTAAACATGATCTGTTGAAAAAGTTTGAAAAATATTCATATTAAACAATACAAAACAATGAAGGAAATAAAGTAAGATGTAAAACCAAACAACCAGAGTAGCCATCTTACGTAATTGAAGCCCAGCTTCCACACATCAGTTTTAATGAGCTTCTCAAGTTTGGCCAATACATTAGTATTGCTTCGTTCTTGTGTAGTAGAATCATCTCGTTCAGAAGTTTCTGGCATGTGTTCCATCCTTCCTTTGTTTATTATGTCCATAAACTGGCCTGGCAGCAATGTTGGTAAGTATTTCATAATTTCAGGGTACAAGCTGGCAACTCTCATGTGTGTCCAAGCCGCTGTTTAGTTTAAAGAGGTTCAGATAAATCAATAGGAAGTTTCTTCAGGTCTGGCTGTGCCCAGGGTCTTCTGTGTCTTTGTTTTATGACAAAACATGTTTTGAATTGTTGCAAAATGACATTTGACTTGAGCTGTTAATGTTTTGAATTGTTGCAAAATTTAATAATTCTATCAAAAATCACTTTTAAGTGTCATACAAATTATATAAGCAAACATGGTAAACATTTCCAACCTGAGCGATTGACATTTGACTTGAGCTGTTCAGCCACAGCTTTATTCTCAGGAGATGAATCTTCAAAATCCTGCAGGACGTCCAGCACATTGACAGGCTTCACACGTCTGTCGTTGGGCAACCACTCCATAAACAGGTTTACAAAGTCAGGTTCTGCCCTACATGCTTTAAGAAAGAGAGACACAAGTGACCGGCCCTCTGTTCCCAGATCAGTGCGGAGTCTGTAGGAGGGGAAGCCTTTGACAAAATTTTTGTGCCGGCCATGGCGAATTGTACAGGTAACCTCCCACCAGGGATCATGGAGGGGAAAACGGCCCTCAACCCGATACATCTTCTTACCGGCCATGAATAGCACTGCAAAAGAAGATGATAAGACATGCATGAGGCCTTTTGGTCCCTAAACAAAAACTAAATAAAAAAAAACAAAATGAAAAAAAGTAAACTAATTTACAAAACAATCAAAAAATGAAGAATTGAGACAAAATGACAAGTTGATTTTAACTGAATTTAGACATGACAGTGTGAATTGTAAACTTTTTTTATAACAACGTTATCTGTAAATAAGATTAATTTTAACAGTGAAAACTGTAAACAGGCATCTTCGTAACTAAACAACCTTTACATATGATTATGTTTTCTTGTAACAGGTAGATTGTATAATAAGATACCTGTAACAAAGTAAATAATAAACAAATCTTTCACTACTTGCAGGTCAGTGATGTGTCATGCTTATTTTGGTGTTCACAGGTTATTCAAAATATAAAGATTTACAGCTTTTAAATCAAATTATTTTCAAATTTAAGAAATCACAATAACAATTTAGGAGAGGAAATGACAAATTAAGCAAACATGCTTGAAAGCAAAAAAAAAAAGCCATACAAGAAGATAACAGTCCACGGGAAAATGCATTATGAAACACAAAATACAAAAAGTGTAACATTTGTTATGTTTTATGATGAATACTTTTACCCCCAATGTACCACATAAAAAACGTCATATGTAAACATTGATACTTTGTTTCTTATTACAATGCCAAATATAAACATGTTTTCTATGTTGTTACCTGCAACCGTGTAAAACGTAAACAAGTTTACGTGACTAGCAAAGTAAACTGTAAAAAATATTTTATGTTCTATCCACAGCTGTTTACTTGTTAAGTGTGATACTGTTGCAAAACCGGTTTCATTTTCTCACCTTGTGATCATTAAACAAATACACAACCAAAGCATAACAAATGTTTGTTAGTACATGTGTTGTTTTACCTTCTTTTGACGCTAGCACGGAAGATTTAAACATGTTTCCCCCAGATGAAACAGAATCCATCTCTTTCATGTCCAGAAACTCAGGCTGTGTTTCCTCTTCTTCATCCTCACCTTCTGAAACATCTTCTTGGTTTGACTGTACAACGTGACGTTCTGGTAAAATGTAACCAGTTATGGTTTTTAATCCAGCGGTGGGACTCTGCAGCGCCATGTCTGAAGATTTCGACATTTCGCGGTTCAATTCTTGATTCGTGACTGTAAACAGCCAACAATACCCAATCGCATTACGCCAAAATAAAAGTCCGATCAGTTTGTTTGCAGCTTCCTGACAATGGAGTCACTAAACTGAAAGCCCCGTTCACACTGACAGCCAAGGTTTCAACTCTGTGGGCGTTTCTACTGCTGTCGCTCTGATGATCTTATTGGTAGACTGCACGTCCGGCCATATCTGGACGTATAAAATGATATCACAAACTATATTGCCGGTAAAACTAAGATACCATTCTAATATGATTAGGAATTTGACTTAAAAGAAATAAAAGGACCATTCTGCTGTTGGAGAGTGTTGTTATATAAACTAGCAGTGCATTAAATCATTAGCCAGAGCTAAACTGCTCACTGCATCATATAATTACATTTACATTTAGTCATTTAGCAGACGCATTTAATTAACAAATTTTAGTAAACTTTATTTGATTAATAACTCGAACCATCAATGTATTTCTTTTCAACGCATCGTTTTTTATATCGCTATATCCATGTATGTGGCTACAGTTAAATCATATAAAACAGTGAAGTCGCTCAGGAAATCTGTCCTTTTTTTTTTTTTTTTAAATGAATGCTTGAAAAAATAAAAACAATTGTCATCATTGTCAACTCATAACAACACAACAGTCCAGTGTCATTCAGTCTTTCAGTCCTGAGGAAGTGCCCAGTCCTTTAGCAAAGCCATTGTTCTTACTGCTTTTAAGTCCGTAGAGAACTCAATAGATTCAAAATACATTTTCATTTCAAGTTTGAATCTTAAAAAAAAGAGGTTTGCATTTAGAAAATTTACATTTATGAATATGATATTTAGCTAACAGGAAAATAAGGTTTCTGAAATAGGTATCACCTTTTTTTTTACATTCAAGAAAACCAAAAATTACATTTCTATAAGTAAACTCAAAATATAGACTCCATCTGAAACAAAACTCTGATTTTCTTTCTTTCTTTCTTTCTTTTTTTTTTTTTTTTTTTTTTTTTTTTTTTTTTTTTTTTTTTTTGACTTAGGTGACGAAAGGCACTGTTTTCCAACAAATCTTTTACAAAGAACCACTGAGTGACAGGAGATTGGAAAGGAAAGGCATCTAAAAAGCATGAGAACTCCATGTGGCACTGCATCAGCAACCACTGCAAACTCTTTTGGACTAACAGGAATACCATGCTTAACTAAAAACTAATTGCAGATTGAACCATTTTGATTGAAAAGTCAAGACACAAAAATAATAGCATTTTTAAACCAAGTTTAAAAAAAAAAAAAAAAAAAGAGAGATTTGTGTTTATACAGTAGATTGTTATTCCAGATTAGATGCGAGTGAAGTGTAAAAATTATGTTTAAAAATGGGGGACCAAGCTAATAACATTTGCCTATGAAAAAGAGATAATTTCACAGGGATTTTCATGATGTTATAGTTACAGATTAATAAGAAATTTAAACCACCTACATCAGGGATCTGATTCCATATAGATGAGGGATATAGATAGTTTTTTATCCAATTTATTTTAAAGGCGTTGTTTAAAGTGGTGAAATCAAGAAAGTTTAAACCCCCTTTCTCAACTGTATCCATAAGTACCGTTTTTTTAATAAAATGAGTTTTATTCTTCCAAACAAAGCTGAGAAGCATTGTATCAATTTTTTGAAGAATGCAGTGTCAACATTCAAAGAGAGAGCAGCATATGTTACCTTGACAAACCTTCATCTTGGCTTGTAAGATTCTTCCCTTCAGTTAGAGATCACGCTGGAGCCACAGATTCAGTTATTTCTGAGTACTCTCAACTAATGGATTCACATTTAAGGACCATCTTTCTAATTCATTTTTTTTTTTTTTTTTTTTTGTTATAACAACACCTAAATAAGATCCCCGATCTTTGATTTGAATATTACACATTTCTGACAAATTACAATCTTTGATGGACTTCAATTCACACTTTGAGTAGTTCAAGAATAGGCCTGATGCTTTAGAGAATTGCTAGATATACTTTAGTGCTAAAGGAACTGTTAGCATCTTGCAAAAAAGTGTGGTATCATCAGTTGACTGATGAGTATCTGTTTGTCAGCGATAGAGATACCATGAAAACCACTATTAGATATATAAGCGAATATCTGTGAAACTAGTCAAAATAAATAAGGGGATAATGGACACCTTTGCCTAATACCATGTGACAAGTAAAATCTAGGAGAAGTACCATATTTTAATTTAATTGTGCTTCTACAGTTGTAATATAGAGTTCTTACAGCCTTACAAAAATATTCACCAAAACCTAATTTTTCTACTGCTTTAAATATAAATTTATGTTCAACTGAATCAAAAGCTTTATAAAAATCCAGGAAAGGAATAAAACTATATGCTACTGACACTGCTGTTGAGCTAGGTGGGCGTGGCTTCAGCAACCAGCTCCCGCCTTTTTGCCCATTTTTGATTTTCCCGGAATGATGCGCAGTGATGCGCTGGCAAGATGGCAAAAAAACGACCCTCCCAATTCAACCTCCAAAAACGCTCTTCAGAAAACTATGGGTGACGTCACGGACACTACATCCATTATTTTATACAGTATATAATCTGGACATATAAAATGCAATCACAAGCTACCATATAGCTGTGTGTCGCGGGCAGTGTGAATGGGGCTTAGCAAGTCAAAAATAAACAGAACTATCAGGCATATTATTAAAAAATAAAATGCATTTATACAAGAGTAGAGGAAAAAATGAATTTAATTTTTATTTATTAGTTGCTTGCAAAACGTATTATTAAAAAAAGGTTAAACAGAAACTAAATAAGCCTATATTAAACTAATAATTCTATATGTAATTATTATAATTTTCTTTCTGGTCCCAAAAGTAATCTTTCAAACTTGATAAATCTGCAATCAGCAATCAGCAGCTGCAACTTATATTTTTATAACAAGCCAAAGGGTGTATAAAAATAGCACAAAGATAACGTGAACAACGAGTGTAAAGATCAAACTACATATAGATTTATTTGAAATGTGATTATTACAGAAATCAACAAATTATTTTAATCATTCTTATTGATTTAATGTCCATTGTGAATTGATAATTGTGCTGATATGTTAGACGTACACATGCCATTCAGACAAAGTAATTATAATAAAATAAAAAAAATAAAAACATGCCATCAAAAACAGTTAGAATATCCACGGTAAAATAGAGGAGATGCAGAGGTGAGAACAAATACATTATATTGTAATAAAAAGCATAATTCAAACTTAACACAAAAAAATACAGAAAGCAAGCACACTGATCACATGATTAATATTAAGTGACGTGACCCCACATAAGCATATAAATATCACATGCAGGAATATTCATATACCTGGGGGAGACAGTGCCATTCATAATGTCAACAGCATAATCAGTTTTACAAACGCATTATTAAGACTTCCTAATTTCAAAAAGTTAACAATAATTAAAAGAAAATTGATTATATAAGAAAGTGAAAGTGACGTGACATGTGGCCAGGTATGGTGACCCATACTTAGAATTAGTGCTCTGCGTTTATCCCATCCAAAGTGCTCACAAACAGCAGTGAACACACACCCGGAGCAGTAAATAGTTTCTTTCAATTTACAGCATATTTGTTTTAAAGTCAACATCCTGAGACTTTGTATTTGCACTTTCCAGTGGAGGCTCTTCTGAAGTGGTTTGCTAGAGCAAGAGCAAGCCATAACTTTCCAGTGGAGGCTCTTCTGAAGTGGTTTGCTAGAGCAAGAGCAGGTCATAGGTTAAAAACAATGTACTTTAGAGCATTTACAGATGTGTTACTCTGTCACCTTTAATAGTTTGCTCTGTGGCGCTTTGAGACTGGACTGCAATCAGACTGAGTGAAAGAGTCTTCAAAATCTTGTTGGGCAACTATCTCCTTGACACGGCCACGCAATCGCGTATTACGAGGGGTGATCCTTTTCTCAATGGCTCCTGCTAGATCACGCTCTCTACCCACCACATACACACGCTTCTGACCGCGTGTTACTGCAGTGTATACATGCTGCCAGTTTTGAACAAAGGTATTTCCAAGAACGTACACAATTGTTTCAGCCTCCGAGCCCTAAAGTGAAGACAAAATATGATTAGTTGCATGAAACTGAGAGACAGATGCTAATACTAGGTGTTAATTCTTAAACAAAGAGCATCCAGAGTGTATGTGTGAACTGGAGACCTGAAAGGTGTGAATGGTTCTTGCCCAAGCATGGCACAGTTTACACTCTTTCTGTAGTTCACTGTAGTTAGAAGTCACCACACGGCCATTTTCATCATCTAGGGTCAAGTAGCGTCTTGTTTTGCGTCTTGCTCCCATATCCTTCTCAGTTACATCCTGTGATTGGATGTAAAATATCATAAAAATGCACCAATCAAATTCATGTAATTACTCTAACTGCTCACAAATTGATGTCAGTTTACTTTAACATCAGATATTTCAGATTTAAGACTTTTTGGCTTTGTTAAAAAACAATAAAATATCAAATCAAGGCATTTTCCCAAACACTTCACCTCTTTAATGAAGAAAATTTCCCCATTGCACATTCTTTCTTTTTTGACTTGCTTCTGTTCATTTTTTCTTTGGGTACATGGAATATCTTTGGACATTCCAGCAACATCATGTGCAGGCTCCTCTTGCATGTTCTCATTATCTGTTTCTGAGATATAGCCATTCTTTGTGCAGCAAACTTTATCCCCCACTTGAAAGTGTATTTTATTATTATGAGTTCTAATGGAAACAAAATATGTATACAAACTGTTAAAAAGGGAACCAATAACGGTGATGAAGTTGAAAGTGTTATGATTTTACTTACTTCGTAACATGACCTGAATAATGCTTGCAGCAAAG
Organism: Cyprinus carpio; assembly: GCF_018340385.1. Taxonomy (NCBI): domain Eukaryota; kingdom Metazoa; phylum Chordata; class Actinopteri; order Cypriniformes; family Cyprinidae; genus Cyprinus; species Cyprinus carpio. Next base: position 10,360,909 of record NC_056600.1, read on the forward strand.
CTCATTGATCAACTGACAGTCCCTCCTGTAAGCAACAGCAATAATTCCCGGTTACCATTCATTTGGGACAAGTTTTTGAGTTGTAAGTGACAGGGGGGCCAAACTGGGAGTTTTAAATATGTCTGGTGTCAAAATTTTTTATCTGTGAGCAACACACTGTTTACATATGGTTCTTTCCAAGTTGTAGGTTTCCCTTTGAGCAGCGAAGATGATTTAAATGTAAACATGAGAAGCAGTTTAAGGATATCACCTATTTTATTAACCTGTGAATGAGATCTTACCTCATAAATGCCACAATCTGTGATGATTTATGATCTTTGAGACCAGGAGCTTCCTTGAGCAAGAATTTAAGGGCTTCCTGGAGAGCTTAGCGACACAAATATATTGAAAATGCACATCACATAAATATTTCAATACCAGCTTTGCTCATTAGAGCTGTTTCTGTTTGTAACAGTAATCAACCAGACATTTCATGTCATTTGAATTATAACATGTCATAATGAAATCATGTGTTGTAAACTGCTCACTTACCATCATGATTCTCACTGATTTTGACAAAAATGAACCTTTTGTCAGAAGGCACCGTGGAGGGATTTCTCATGTTTATGGTGGCATCAAACTCCAGAGGACTGTAACGTCTTTTTTGACCCATCTCCGAGATGCTGAAAGATTATGAATACAAATATAACAGCAACACTATGAGTATGAGAGTACTAGAATGAGTACGAAACTTTTATTAGGATTCAGCAAGAGATAGCATTAATAATTGTACCTACAGTGTACTTAAAGTGTACATACCCCAAAAGTATTCTAGTATAAGGTAACTACATGGGTTAAGGTTAGATTCAGGTTTAGGTTCAGGGTTAGTGACTAGTTACAAACCATTTACTTCAATAGCAATAAAAATCACATACTACATACACGTGGAACAGGGCTGTAAAATAAAGTGCTTCTTTGTTTTCTAATCAAATGTTTAGAGTACAAACTATCTGCTCACAGTCCAGCGTTTCTAACGATGAGCTCAGACTCGGAGCGATGGTTGGTCTGCATCTCAATGGCCCACCGGACCTTCCTGAAACCTTCAAACAGATCATACAGTGTGTTTCCAGGCTCAATGCTGGGCAACTGTCTCACATCTCCTGCAGACACAAAACAAAATGAATAAAATACAGCTGTTTATTTCCATTATTGAAATCTGACACACATGCAGTTTGGCTTTTACCCAAAAAGATGAACTTCTTGAGTTCTGCGTGTTTGGTGAGCAGGCTGAGAATAGAGTGAAGGATCTGAACAGACACCAAGCTCCCCTCGTCGACCACCAGCACCCGCACCTTCGAGAACTTCCATTCTTGAAGATTTGCATTTTCTTCTTTTTTTCTGTTCATGAAGCTCCATAAAACCTGAAAAAGATGAACACACAAAAAGGAACATCATGCAAATTAATGTTTAATTGAATGTACTTGTGCAATGTGGCTATACCTGGTGCAAAGTATAAGCAGTGCAGCCGGTTCTTTTAGTGAGAATTGAAGCAGCTCTCCCTGTAGGAGCAGTGAGGAGAACTTCAACAGGAGGCTTTTCATCACTGTCACTCTTGCTGGTCTGTTTCTCCATGGCCTTCTTAAACACCAGGCTGACCAATGTGGTCTTCCCACAACCCCCTTTTCCACTGATCACCGTCACTGGGTAGGCGCATATCATTTCTGCTGCTCGCACATGATCCTTGTCTAACTCAATAGCAGAGTCATTTAAGTCACCATGACCCATCTCCTTTAATCTCTCCATTGCAGCTCTTTGAAGAACCTCCTTCACATCCAAGTGGATCATCCAGGATTCTCCCTCAATCAGGGCCCTCAAGCATTCAGCAATGCCTTTCTCGTAGCTGAAGTAGTTGTGAAGTGCTACTTTGTTGTTCTCCAGTTTCAGCACATCATGCTTGTGAAGGAAGGAGTACCCTGCATCTTCAATTTTCCACTGTTGCATTTTCTCCAGCAGCATATTCTGTTCAATGTATGTGCTGCCAGTATCTCTGCAGTAGTCTTTCAGATTTGCATACAATTGTAAGCCGTTACGCTGCTCCTCAGTCATTCGGCTGAGCAGATTACAAACCTTGAAAGCCTCAAGCTTTGCTTCACATCTGATCATAAGGAATTCTCTAAACATGATCTGTCAGAAATACAACAAGATTGAGACAACAACCAGATGAAAAAGGTGCCAAACAACAAATAATATTTATTAAAAATGTTTCAGCAACACCCAAAAACTAGAGAAGGAAAGCTTTGTCTGAAAGTGAACTGTTTTAAAAGCTTAAAGTTTGAATAGACGGACAAGTAGAACAGGCTGAAGGACTGAGGTGGATGAAGGGGTTGAAGATAAAAAAAAAAAAAAACCACGGATTATGGATTTTGGAGAACAAAAAGAAAACAGCTTTGTGCTTACATAGTTGAAGCCCAACTTCCAAACATCAGTCTTAATTAACTGCTCCAGTTTCTCCAATACGTGTGTGTTACTCTGCTGCTCTGGAGTTTCTTCAGTGGTATCCTGTGAGTTTTTCATCTTTCCATTGCTTATTATGTCCATAAACTGGCCTGGTAACAATGTTGGCAAGTATTTCATGATTTGGGGGTATTTCCTGGCAACTTCCACATGTGTCCAAGCAACTGTTTTTCAGGACAAAATTAACAACAACAAGCACAGTAATATTATTTTAACAGTCATGTCAGATACGTAATCAACAAAGAACTGAGTTGTGTAAAAATCATTAATGACAGGATGTTTATATAACGATCTAACTGAAGATACACATTTTTAATCATTTGAAAGGAGTGTAATAAATATACCAATTCATCTTTATAACATCACGTAAATATATTTTAATAATGCTATATGCAAATACTGGTTTGTAGTGCAAACAGAAAAACCATACACATCAACAAAAAATTCCTCACATCATCACCATAATCATTATTTTTTTTTGCAAGTCTTGCCCACAAGCAGCATTCAACAATAAAGAATAAACATGATAGATCATTTAAATACAATCTACTTAAGCAGACACTGGAGTGGTCCTTCAATAAGTTATTGAAAGTGCTAAATTGTTTCAAGTATTTTGAAGAATATGTGATGAGTGGTCCAACCTGAGTTGATGACATTTGACTTGAGCTCTTTAGCCTTAGCTCTATTCTCTGGTCCTGAATCTTCAAAATCCTGCAGCGCATCCAGCACATTGATAAGCTCCACCACGTGTCTGTTTTTGGACAAAAAGTCCATAAAGCTCATAACAAACCCAGGGTTTGCACCACATGCTTTAAGAAAAAGAGACACAAGTGAATGGTCCTCTGAACTCAGATTGGTGCGGAGACTGTAGGAGGGATAGCTGGAGGGGATGGTAGAAAACTTGTGCTTATTGCAACGGCGAACTGTGCAGGTTACCTCCCACCATGGATCACAAAGGTGAAAACGGCCCCAAACCCTGCATTTCTCATCATTAGCCATGAATGACACTGCAAAAGATGAAAATGATGTACAGTTGCAACAGCTTAGTCTCTCTTTCAGGTATGAGATGCAACAGTGGGATAATTTAACATGTAACAATGTAAAGTTGGTTACTTTTACCTGTAAAAGTGTGCGCTCTAAATATAACAAATGATGTGCTGTTTCTAGGCATAGGAGAACTAGGCAGTTGCACCACCAGCTGAAGGAGTGCCAATGAGCCCCTCAAGTCCTCCATTAACATGGTAACATGTCATTATTTAGCAATAATTAGGCTAACTACGTTTTACCTTTATGTCTTCTCTTAATGTTATATATATAAAAAAAGCAACCAATAATCTAAATATTTAGGCCTATTGCATGATATACATTTAAAATATGAATAATGGCATCAGCAAACATTCGTACAGAAATGTACAGAACCTGCTTTGAAAATTGGCCTGTTTATTAGTTAGCCTAATATACCTTCTTTGGACGCCGGCACGGAGAACTTAAACATTTTTGCTCCAGAAGAGACGGAGTTCATCTCCTTCATGTCCAAAAATTCTGTCTGTATTTCCTCTTCTTCATCTTCGTCTTCTACATCATCATCCTCATTGTTTGGTAGAATGTAACCAGTTATGGTTTGTTCAAGCAAGGTACTTCGCTTCGGCAGCGACATATCTGCTCCACAGCACAGCGCGGTAAAGTTAGTATTAGATTTGATATTCGCTGTATATTCCCCTAGGCTGCTTTAGGGACCGTCTGCAAATTTACCTCTCAGTACAAAACGAAGTCCAATAAATAATACAAATTATGTTTCCAACGCTACACCGGGTGTGTGTTCACGAAACTGACAGAAAATATTTAACCAATATGTCACTACAGACAGTATCTCCCTTACTGTATGTACAGTACACACAAACTATTTCCTTAAAAAGATACTATAATTCACCAAAAGTTTTTTTTTTTTTTTTTATGTTCCAAAGGTTGTAGTACATTTGTAGTTACAAGACTGACTTACTACAGGTGAAATTTTGCAAATATCGCCCTTACTGTACATACAGTAAATAATTATTCTTAGAAAACAATTACTGTAATTAACCATAAGGGTTTTTTTTATGTTCCAAAGGTTTGTAGTATGTTTGTAGTTACAAGACTGACCCTACTACAGGTGAAAGTTTGCCGATATCTCTCTTACTGTATGTACAGTACATAATCTAGGAAAACAATTACTGTAATTGACCAAAAGGTTTTTTTTTTATGTTGCAAATGTTGTAGTACATCACTAGTTACAAGACTAACTTACTACAGGTGAAATTTTACCAATATATCCCTTTCTGTATGCACAGTACATAATCAATCTTCAAAAACAATTACTGTAAATCATCAAAAGGGTTTTTTCATGTTCCAAAGGTTGTAGTACATTTGTAGTTACAAGACTGACCTACTACAGGTGAAAGTTTGCCAATATCTCCCTTACTGTACATACAGTACATAATTATTCTTAAAAAAACAATTACTGTAAATCTCCAAAAGGGTTTTTTCATGTTCCATAGGTTGTAGTACATTCCTAGTGACCAGACTGACTTACTACAGGTGAAAGTTTGCCAATATCACCCTTACTGTACATACAGTACATAATTATTCTTAGAAAACAATTACTGTAATTAACCATAAGGGTTTTTTTATGTTCCAAAGGTTGTAGTATGTTTGTAGTTACAAGACTGACCCTACTACAGGTGAAAGTTTGTTGATATTTCCCTTACTGTATGTACAGTACATAATTAATCTTAAAAAACAATTACTGTAATTAACCATAAGACTATTTTTATTTTCCAAAGTATTAAATACATATTTACAAAAAAGACTTACTACAACAGAAAAAATTCCGACAACACCCCCACTGTACGTACAGTACATACAAGATCTTAGAAAACAATTACTGTAATTGACCAAAAGAGTTTTTTATGTTCCAAATGTTGTAGTACATCACTAGTTACAAAACTAACTTACTACAGGTGAAATTTTGCCAATATATCCCTTACTGTATGTACAGTACATAATCAATCTTCAAAAACAATTACTGTAATTGACCAAAAGGTTTTTTTTCATGTTCCAAAGGTTGTAGTACATTTGTAGTTACAAGACTGACTTACTACGGGTGAAAGTTGCCGATATCTCCCTTACTGTATGTACATTACATAATTAATCTTAGAACACAATTACTGTAATTGACCAAAAGAGTTTTTTATGTTCCAAATGTTGTAGTACATCACTAGTTACAAGACTAGTGATGTACTACAGGGGGCAGCTGTGGCCTAATGGTTAGAGACTTGGACTTGTAACCAGAAGGTCACAGGTTCGAATCTCGGTGCTGGCAGGAGTTGTAGGTGGGAGGGAGTGAATGAACATCACTATCTTCCACCCTCAATACCCATGGCTGAAGTGCCCTTGAGCAAGGCACTGAACCCCCAGTTGCTCCCCGGGCGCTGGATATATAGCTGCCCACTGCTCCGGGTGTGTGTTCACGGTGTGTTCACTTCTCACTGCTGTGTGTGTGCACTTGGATGGGTTAAATGCAGAGCACCAATTTCAAGTATGGGTTACCATACTTGACAAATGTCACGACTTTCACTTTTTTTCACTTTCACTAACTTACTACAGGTGCTGTACGTACAGTACATAATCAATCAATCTTCATATCTACATAATCAATCTTCAAAAACAATTACTGTAATTGACCAAAAGGGTTTTTTCATGTTCCAAAGGTCGTAGGACATTTGTAGTTACAAGGCTGACTTACTACAGGTGAAATTTTGCCAATATCTCCCTTACTGTACATACAGTACATAATTATTGTTAGAAAACAATTACTGTAATTAAACAAATAGGTTTTTCTCCAGTAAATCACCGGAAAAAACTTTGTCAATATCTCCATTACTGTACAAACAGTGCATAATTATTCTTAGAAAAAAAAATACTGAAATTCACCAAGTGTTTTTTTCCCAAAGGTTGCTGTACGTTCGTACTGACCAGACTGACTTTCTACAAGTGAAATTTTTACAATAACACCCTTACTGTATGTACAGCACACAACAATTTTTTATTAAAAACTAATTCACCTACAACCTCTTTTCATTTTCTAAAGGTTGTAGTACTCTCCTAATGGCCTTAGATTTTATAGCAAATTAATCATATTTATTTATGTATGGATGTAAGTATGTGTGTGTGTGTGTGTGTGTGTGTGTGTGTGTGTGTGTGTGTGTGTTTGTGTTTGTATGTACAGTGCATGCATAATTATTAGGCAAGTTGATATTCTGATCATAGTTTTTATTTTAACAAGCACATTTAAAAAATTCCAAACCACATCCATCTTAATAACTACTATTATTTTTGTATTTAATCATTTATAAGAGATATATAATTGTCCATGAAGGCTGGATGTGAAAACATTCATATATCCAGGTGTGCATAATTATTAGGTAGATTTTCTTTTACCAATAAAATGAGGCAAAAAAGTTATTAAGATTGATGTGGTTTGGAATTTGTAAAATGTGCTTGGTTTAAAAAATATGATCAGAATATCAACTTGCCTAAAATTGATGCATTTGCATTACACACACACACACACACACACACATACTTGCATTTGTGGTTTGCGAGGACTCTCCATAGGTGTAATAGTTTTTATACTATATAAACTGTATTTTCTATCACCCTACACCAACACTACACCTAAACCTACCCCCTCACAGAAAACCAATGGCAACTTTTGAATTTCAGAAAACACCGTTTTGTTAGCTTTTTTTAAGCCTTTTGTTTTACTGGGACACAGGAAGTGTCCTCATAAACCATGTTTATGTTGTAGTACCCATGACATTATACACATTTGTGTCCCCATAAACCATATATACCAGTACACACACAAATAAATAAATAAATAATAAATGAATAAATATGAATATAAATATAAATAATCTGCTGTAGAATCAAAAGCCACTAGGAGCGTACTACAACCTTTAGAACATGAAAAAAAGTGAATTAGGTGAATTAGTTTTTAATAAAAATATGTGTGTGCTGTACAAGCAGTAAATGTGTTATTGTGAAAATTTAACCTTTAGTAAGTCAGTCTGGTCACTACGAACATACAGCAACCTTTGGGAAAAAAGAACACTTAGTGAATTTTAGTATTTTTTTCTAAGAATAATTACGCACTGTTTGTACAGTAATGGAGATATTGACAAAGTTTCACCGGTGATTTACAGTAATTGTTTTTTAAGAATGATAATGTACTGTATGTACAGTAAGGGATATATTGATAAAATTTCACCTGTAGTAAGTTAGTCTTGTAACTAGTGATGTACTACAACATTTGGAACATAAAAAAACCCTTATGGTTAATTACAGTAATTGTTTCCTAAGAATAATTATGTACTGTACATACAGTAAGGGAGATATCGGCAAACTTTCAACATAAAAAAAACCTTTTGATCAATTACAGTAATTGTTTTCCTAGATTAATTATGTACTGTTCATACAGTAAAGGAGATATCGGCAAACTTTCATCAGTAGTAAGTCAGTCTTGTAACTACAAACATACTACAACCTTTGGAACATAAAAATAGCCTTATGGTTAATTAAAGTAAATGTTTTCTAAGAATAAATATGTACTGTACATACAGTAAGGGAGATATCGGCAAACTTTCACCTGTAGTAGGTCAGTCTTGTAACTACAAACATACTACAACCTTTGGAACATAAAAAAGCCCTTATGGTTAATTACAGTTATTGTTTTCTAAGAATAATTATTTACTGTATGTACAGTAAGGGAGATATTGGCAAAATTTCATCTGTAGTAAGTCAGTCTTGTAACTACAAACATACTACAAGCTTTGGACCATGTAAAAACCCTTTTGGTGATTTACAGTAATTGTATTTTAAGATTAATTATGTACTGTACATACATTAAGGGAGATATTGGCAAACTTTCACATGTAGTAAGTCAGTCTTGTTACTACAAATGTACTACAACCTTTGGAACATGAAAAAAAACCCTTTTGGTGAATTACAGTAATTGTTTTTTTAAGAATAATTATGTACTGCATGTACAGTAAGGGAGATATTGGCAAAGTTTTAGCTGTAGTAAGTCAGTCTGGCCACTAGGAATGTACTACAACATTTGGAACATTAAAAAAACCCATTTGGAGAATTACAGTAATTGTTTTCCAAGAATAATTATGTACCGTACGTACAGTAATAACGATAATAGAAAACTTTCTTCAACCATAAGTCAGTCTGGTCACTAGGAATGTACTACAACCTTTGGAACATAAAAAATACCTTTTGGTAAATTACCAACATAATTGAATATATTACACCCGCAAAAATTGATAAAAAAAGTACCTGTCATTCTTCACGTTTAAAACGAAAAACAGCAATAGGCTTACTGACGATTTTTTTAACTCGAATTGATTTATTTCACGAGACACTCGTTTGTATTAAATTGTTCAGTTTTTTTTTTAACATGCACTCAAATATTTGTTATTTTCCTGCTGCAAATATTAAACAGGAAAATATAATTGATCCACATGCCGCATGAAAGGAGGCGAATGTCTCACTACAGATTAAAGAGCATAAAAAACATTTATTATTTGTATTTTAATTCTATCTTTAAATTGATAGAAGACTGAGGCTTTGTGTTATAATAAAAAGTCCAAAGCTTATTGCGATTAAAACGTTATATATTATTTCCAAGCATTTATGCCATAATTAAATAATCACATAACGTTATTTACTTCAGAAAAATCAACATAACAGAGTCGAATTTTTAAATGGTTTAAAAATGTTTATGGTTATCATACTAGTGGAATATTACATTTTATTCCTTCAACAAATAACAAATCATTTTAATGCAGCTATAGCTCGTAATCACGACTTGCTTGGGAAACAGGAAGCTTCTCGCTCAGCACAGTGGAGTGCATCGTTTTGTTAACTTTGTGGTTTATTATTTTGAGTCGTTTGGGACGCGGTGACACAAAAGACCCTCTCACAACATATTGCTTTATAAATCTAAAAAATAAAACATTGGGTCAACAAAAAAAATATGTTAACGTTTTCCACTAGAATTTTTATGTTTAGACTACTGGCAGAATTACATTAATTCAAAGCGATGTTTTGAGTATGATGAATTAACCTTTTAGGCCACAATAAAACGCATTTCTAAGTAACATGAACTTAATAATTTTCAACATGAATGCAAGTAATTAAGTTGATCCAACATAATGTTTTAAGTTAGGTGAAGAAGTTTTTTGGCCACAATAAAACACATTTCTAAGTAACGTGAACTAAGCTGAGCCCTGTCGTATAATAAATAAATTTTCCTGTGTTTTCCAGGAGGCAATTTTAAAATATAAACAGGCACCATTAATGATCAGTGTTTTTTTAATGATTTTTCAGTTGTTTTTTTTCCAAATAATATTCAATTTTGATTAATATGCGCGAGGGAGGGAGAGCAAGACAGTTTGAAGACTGTGAGAGTGCGCGCGCGCGGCCGGAGGAGGGTCTCTCTCTCTCTGCTCGTTCTCTAAGTAACATGCACAGGCGCCTGTCAAAACTAGCAGTCAGTAATCTACATCACTTACCGATCAAATAAGGCTTTCCACTTATCACTCCACGCCGATTCTGTTCGGTTCTGTTACTGAAGAATCCAACATGAAATAACGATATGGCGCAACCAAACTGTTACATGATTGGCTGTTAGCGTGTCACTCCCTACGTTGCTAGGGAGCTGTTACCAGAGACCGAGTGCCATTGTTCATGCAACCAAACTTGCTTCGCAACCTCTGGTTTCTTCCGAAGAAAAACATATATATCGAACGTTTTATCTGAACAAATAGTGTAGCTACTCAATCAGTGACAAGCTACAGCTATAGCTAACTTTACCTCGGCACACAGACTATAACGTTACTATCAACACTGCTCAAATTTCAGAGTAAGGACTTGCAGATTTCGGTATTCGGTTACAGTAGGCTATCACCAACTGAATCCTGAGCGAATGCGAATGTGTGTAATTAAGCATAAAATTACTTACCATTCACCACATGCTTCGTCTCGTCTCGTCGTCTGGCCTTGAACATGCGCGCGCTGTTTACGCATCATCAAATTGTTTTTTACATTAACAGAACTTAAAATTAAATTGTTTTTTGATTAACTGAAAATTTTAAACTCTGACAAGTCATGAAAGTATATTACATCAATAGGCATAATTTGTGTGTCATCCCAGCTTAATAAAATAACAATTACAATTAAAAAGTCTAACAGTATCTCAGAACTTGATTTTTTATTTCACAACAATATATATATTTAAGTAATGACTAAAGGTCCTCTGAATTAGTTTTTAGAGTGTATTGCGTTTGCCGCTCAGAAATGTTCACGTAATCATGCTGCACGTATCAGCAGTTCCCTGCTGCATACATTAGTCAACCGAACCGGGCTGAACCCGCGCTCTGGCCCACTTCTTCCATCCAACCGTGTCCGAGCATGGCACGGAGCGATCACATTAGTCAACCGAACCGGGCTTTGGGGGTAAGACGCGCTCGGGCACGGTTCACATCCTTAGAAAATAATCGCACAGCCTAATCATAATCGGTCATTAAATCGACTAATCGAATATTCGAAAATCGTGACCCATCCCTAACTGAATGTACAGTAAGGGAGATAATGGCAAAATTTCACCTGTAGTAAGTCAGTCTTGTAACTACAAATGTACTACAAGCTTTGGAACATAAAAAAAACCCTTTTAGTCATTTACAGTAATTGTTTTCAAAGATTAATTATGTACCGTACGTACAGTAAGGGTGATATTGGCAAACGTTCACCTGTTGTAAATCAGTTTGGTCACTAGGAATGTACTACAACCTTTGGAACATAAAAAAACCCCTTTTGGTGAATTACAGTTATTGTTTTCTAACAATAATTATGTACTGTATGTACAGTAAGGGAGATATTGGCAAAAATTTCACCTGTAGTAAGTCAGTCTTGTAACTACAAATGTCCTACAACCTTTGGAACATAAAAAACAAACAAAAAACTTTTGGTGAATTATAGTATTTTTTTTAAGAAAATAGTTTGTGTGTACTGTACATACAGTAAGGGAGATATTGTCTGTAGTGACATATTGGTAAAATATTTTTTGTCAGTTTGCCCACAAGGCATTTACTGTGGCGTTGTAAACATAATTTGTATTAATTTTTTGACTTTTGAACTAAGAGGTAAATTTGCAGACGGTCCCTAAAGCAGCCTAGGCGAATATGCCGCGAAGGCACAGACTAAATACTTGGGGTTTCAGGTCTGACGACTTCACGCAGGCGTGGTTTGATCGCAAGGTCATATGAGGTCAAGGAGCATGCGCAGTTTACACGCTCCGTGTGAAGCCCGCGAACGTATGACAGCGGCACGACCTGCGGAGATCTTGAGTTCGTCTCATTTTCGCGCATTTCAAACAAGAATGATTATCAAGTCTTACATTAAACAGTGGGGAAAGAGGAAGAAGACGACGAAGAAAAAACTCGTGTGGCACATTGATAATTAAATTGGGAATATATTTCATATCACCGTTGGTCTCTCTCTCTCTCACACACACATTTATATTATACTTTTATATATTTAAAATTTGTATATAATTGTATAACATGTAATAACATTATACATTTCTAAAAATGTACATATACATTAGTATACATATACACACGTGTGTGTGTGTGTATATATATATTATATCAATGTTGAAAAAAAAATCTATATATATATATATATATATACATACTCCAGTCTTCAGTGTCACATGATCTTCAGAAATCATTCTAATAAACTAATAAACTTCACAAAAAACATTAATTACTATAAAAAATGTTGAAAACAGTTGTGTACATTTTTTTTTCAGGATTCACAGATGAATAAAAAGATCAAAAAGAACAGCATTTATTTGAAATAGAAAGCTTCAATAAAAAAATAAATTACAAAACTAAAGTTTCAGTAAATTAATTTTTTTTTTTTTAAATTTTTTTAAATGAACTTATATTCAGCAAGGATACATTCAACTGATCAAAAGTGACAGTAAGGATATGTTACAAAATATTTAAATTTCAAATAAATGTTATTCTTTTGAACTTTCTACTCATCAAATAATTTTTATATACAAAATTGTGTGTGTGTGTGTGTGTGTATATATATATAGAGAGAGAGAGAGAGAGAAGGAACTGCATGTTGCTGAAGGAGTTTCTGATAAAAATTTGCATTCACTCTGCCATGTGTCTGTATAAGAGCCCATTGAGAGTCTTGCATTTTTCTGTCTTCTCGTGCATTTGTCTTCCGGGGACAACAAACCTTTTTGGTTTGAACCTACAATATTCGAGAAAAAAACAACAAACAGCTTCTCTTGAAGTGGCTGAAAGAGTCATCCCTTTGGCCTTCATTTGGACAACCTGCTGTCGCAGGGTTTCAGTCACCTTAGAGCGGCCAGTTAAATAGGGTTTGTCATATAATTAAAGAATTTAGCACCAGGTGCCAGATTAACACATATAACTATCTGTGTTCTCTAATTTTGATCAGTTATTTTTCAAATGTCTCTTTTAAGCTTTTTATACTGTGCTTCAGAATGCAATTAATTTATGAAATATGCTTAAAACTGACCTTCTACTAATGTTAGGATAACTTAAAATAGGACTAAGCAGTGACCTTGAAATTTTGGAAATTGTAGGTTGTTCTTTTGATCTTCACTGTACAAACTTTTAGCGTTATCAACATTTTTGAGAAGTTTAAGAAAGCAGTTATGTTTAAAATAGAAATCACTCAAAATCAAGTATGTTACCTTAAAGAGGCATTTATTAATTTTTCACAAAAATGTGAAACTTAACCGCAACACTGGAAAAATACTTTACAGCTGGAAATCTGAGGAATGTTGCTTCAGTTTATGGTACACAAACTTCCTCATTGCCACTGCATGGCGTTGTGTCAGCTGTCTGGGATTGATGGTTCTGGTTAGGGCAAGAGCATTCTGGACAGATAAATAAAAAATAATTAATGCCACATAAAAGACGTCCATTTATGTATTAAAAAGAAAAAGGGCTTTTCACATATGAAATAGTGAAACCTGGGCCATTCTAAACCCTTGGTGAAGGGAATCCTGTGTTTTCTTATTTCACACTGCTCATACTTTATCCAGGGTTAACAATTCATCATGGGTATTCATAAACTTATTTCACAATGTAAATTTATAAACCCCAGATTAACATTAGTTGTGTTTGATTTGAAGTGGCACTGTGCAGACAAATCGGTTTGTGACATCAAATTACAGTGAGAGTGATTCGAAAGCATACAGAACCATCTGATCTCTATAGTGGTCGTGGTACTTTGATGTCAAAAACTGACTGGTTTGAACAGCGTCGCTTCAAGCCAAACACATGATTGGATGAACGCAGCACAGGACCTGTTTACATAACGCCTCTAGCATTGCACAACCTCGTATTATACACTGCAGACCTTACTAGCCAGTTTTTTCCTGAATGGACTTTTTTTTTTTGGAAAATATAAGGTAATAATCAAATGTCCTCCTTATTAACTCCAATTCATGCGTTGTCCATCATTACTCAATTATTATAACGGACTTATTACTTTCCACCCCCCCATGTACTAAACTCTCTAGTTGTAATTTTTACATTTTTTAAATTTCTCACTATCCTAAGGATTTTTTTTCCATGTAGTCGAGTAAAGCTATTTTTTTACGCAATGGTCTCCATGTCTAAAACGCACAATATAAGATTTAATACATGGCTCCCTTTATTCGTTTATAGTATTTTATATTGTACAAGGCCGAATTAAGCATTTGTTGTGTGAATTCTTCACATAATCTATTGTGTTGTACACTGGAATGTGACAATGTAACATTATTCACAAACCAAAACTTTTGACATTTTATTCCTTGCCAAAACTTATTTTGGTGACCATTAAAAATTAGACACTTTTTACTTACATTTTAATGTGCTTTGCTAGGACATAAAATCAATTTTGTAAATTTTCTTTAAATGAGGCTGACATCTTTTTATTCGTTGTGCTCGATATTGTACCTTTAGACAGTCAGTGCTGTTCGGTTACCTGCAAGTGTGTATTGGATAGTATAATGAAAGCAATTTGAAAAATTGGCAACCATGCTAATGGCAATCCATAGTGTTCGATTATTCCTACTGTACAGCAACGCAAATGGAGAGATGTGCAAAGTATGTGGGACCACATCTCGATTAGCTGTAAACATTTCTTAACACTCATGTGGGATTACATCCCTGATTGTTAATTAAATTCACACATCATTTACTATGCTGGAATGAGTGTTATGGACTGTAACAGGCACTAAAAGCAGTGCTAAATGCTGATCCCAGAGGCAATGGCTCTTTTCATACCCAGGTAAAAATTGGTCAGCTAATCTATGGTGTCACATGCTTACGTAAATGTTTTACAAAGCCAATTTGCTTATCCTCGACAGGTTTATAAACATGTGCAGTATCTCTCTGCGCGCCCACTAATACAAAGTACATAGTCAGCGCGGTCAAGCACAGTGGTTATGTAAGAAATATCGGTCCCTTTCCGCAATGTACCTGCA
>NC_056600.1:10376305-10376631 GCF_018340385.1 Cyprinus carpio
AGTTACAGTATAATAAATGTATAACATTTACCTACTACTCACCTGGCAAAGCTATTGTAGCACAATCTGTCAGCGAGTTTTCTTTCAAAGAACCAGACTGGTCACCCGTGTCACCTGCAACAAAATAAGCTGCAATGAATGACATCCTTTTAAATTGGATGCAGACAACAATTATACCCTCAATGATCTTACCACTGTTTCTTTTCTCAATTTTTCTTCTTTTGTTTCTCAACATTCTTTTTCTTTTCTGGGTTGGGAGTACACGAAGTTTCGGCTTCACATCATCTTTCTTGCTTAGAAGTGGTAGAGCATCTTCCTTTGGAACA
>NC_056600.1:10376972-10377103 GCF_018340385.1 Cyprinus carpio
TTTAAAAGATCTGCATTCACATGATGGAAAACGGTCTTTGTCTCCAAGGTCTACAGAGTACCAGTCACATGACTGTTCACTCTGGACTTTGTATACACCCTTGCTCTGTTCTTGAAGATTTTGGAAGGTAT
>NC_056600.1:10377307-10377872 GCF_018340385.1 Cyprinus carpio
ATCTTCAGGTAAAAGCTCTTCAAAGAGTTGTTCATTGCTTCAATGCCATTGCTTGTGCTTTTCTTACGGAAACATTAAACTATCAGAGAATCCTCTGCACCACCTCTGAAAATAAACAAGCACTTTTACACTAATTCATCAGAAATGTCTTATAACTCCTCCTCTTTACTGTCAGTACATAAAATGCATAACCCCACTGTGACAATAATATAAAATTTTCTATGGACACTGCTGTAACCCCTCTAGCTCTTAATCAATCAGCGAGCCAACTTTTTCAACAATATAGTTTCGAAACTGCTGTGTTAGTTTTATACAAGACACTGTCCCTGAGCTTCTACTTCTATGTCTGCTCTGCTACATGTTTTCTCTCTTATCATGCAGATGCTACACTACCGGCGAGTGCCAAGAAGTTCACCGCGCATCCTGATCAGAGTAGCGCCTGCCTGCAACAGTTGCTAATCAAAATGACTATTACTTTTTAAAATAAAAGCATTACCATGGTCGAGGGATTAAGTCGTAATTTAGGAGTCAAGAGGTAGATGT
Organism: Cyprinus carpio; assembly: GCF_018340385.1. NCBI lineage: Eukaryota > Metazoa > Chordata > Actinopteri > Cypriniformes > Cyprinidae > Cyprinus > Cyprinus carpio. Next base: position 10,377,851 of record NC_056600.1, read on the forward strand.
TTCAGCACATTCAAGAACGAGG